>NC_072738.1:51127927-51355547 GCF_026930045.1 Uloborus diversus | reverse complement strand
TTAGAGAGAAATCCCCAACTCATCTATTTTGAAAGGATATACTGTACCATGCGTTTTCCAGTTACTTTCTTTCATTAAAAGATTCTAGTAATGCTTTCAACAATCTCTTAAACGCGCTCTTACAGTTTTTAGCCTACTTTCCCAGTAAAAGTCAGAAAAATAAGAAAAAAGCATGAAAGAAGGCCCAATGCATCTTAAAAATATCGCGAAAAACAAAAATAAAGTCAAAAATAAATAAAATAATTAAATAAATATCGAAAAATTAAAAATTGGAAAGTAGGGTATTGAGATGGGGAAAAATGTCTGTCGGTCTGTCCGTCGGTCGGTCTGTCTGTCTGCCGCCCCCCCCCCTTAATAACTTTTGAGTGAATAGTACGATTCGAAAAAAAATTTTTTTTGTTCGAAAGATCTCGGCGAGGACACCTCATTCCTATATTTGATTTGAACTATTTTTGTGCAATTTTGAACAGTTCAAAAAAACTTAACATTACGCCTACGGGGAAATTCAAGTCAATTCCGAACTATGGGGCAAATTTGCTTGAAACAAACTTTGTAGGAAAAAGCTTTTGATGAAAAACTTGTATATAAAATATCTTTTTGATTTAAACAATTTTCCGTTCAATTTTGAACAATTCAAATCCCTTAGTGCCTACGGGGAAACTGAGAATCAATGTAGATTCCGTACTTGAAGGCGGATTTATTTCAAACAAATTTTGTTGGAAATAGCTCTAGACGCCAAACTTCAGACTCCGACTCCTAGAATTTATGGGCACCTGACTCCGACTCGGACTCCTGTGCCCGACAATTAATCGGACTCCGACTCCCCGACTTCGACTCTGATTTCATAGCTTTGGCAAAAAATTATACACGGAGGACAAATGACTGACTCCGATTCTTGGATATTCGACTCCAACTCCTTTATTCCAAAATGAGACTGACTCCGACTCCGACTCCACAACTATGGCTTTAACTGTGAAACAGTTATTTTTGATATGACTTGATTTTATTTTCACGCTAAAGTTTTAATTTAGGTATTCAGTTTTCGGCGGATAAACTCAAAATCATTTATGTTTCAACATAAAGATATGCGCAGACGATTTTTTTTTTTTTTTCAAAATGAAAATTATTTCTTTAAGTTGACATTTTATTGTTTTTACTTATTTTGGTAAGTGCATTAATTCATTAAAAAAATTTACTTTTGAAAGCAGGGGAAAAAGAAACGATTTTTTTTTTTTTTTTTTGATGTGATATATTTATTTTAATGAGTTTTTTAATTTTAATTATTATTCATTAGTTTTGAAAGCTGTTAAAAAATTTTTTAATGGAAAAAAGTGCATTAGCTGCTTTGTTTAGAAGGTGCTGCTATTTTATTTGTTCGTTTTTTGAGAATATTGATCAGGTACTAGAAAATAGTATGGGTATACGGGAAAGTAGGCTCGTTTAGTTCTACACGGAACTCCATTATCTGTCTTAAGATACATAGATTGTAAAGGGCTCCTAAGAGGAGACGACTTTAATCAGGCTTGAAGTATATCTGCGCGCGTTTTTCTAGGGCACCACATGAAGAGTTTTGATGAAAGACACCGTCAAATACAAAAGTGACACCTCTCGTAATTTTGTCCGCCTTCTATAGCCAAACGGTGTCTCATCGAATATTTGTCCTACATAGTGAGACATCCTCTTGAAGAAGTTCTCCCAAATGCCAGTTTTTTCTTGTGGAACATACGGAATCTTTCTGAAATCGATATTTAAGGTATTTTAAATAAGGAATATTCATATTTTGAACCACGGAGTAAAGTCTCGACAGTTCCATAAAAAATCCCTCGCAAAATCCATGCTGATGGATTTTTAACTGCTGTTGCATTTATTGAGTTTTCCAGTTCCACCGGGTATGCCGAGAAAAAAGCAATTTGCGTTCCTGGTTTTCGTGTACTAATCTTGTTTTCGTTGATTCTCTGCGGCATTGGCAAACACACGCCCCTATTGAGTTTCCGCTTTTTTGACAAATTTTGCCTTTTATTTAAATCAGACTTTCGTTTATATATTGTAAAAAAATTCAGAAACGTTCCTGGAAAATAATGTGCAGCTAATGCGCCCAACTTCTGCAAGGAGCGTATCTTGCAAAAAAAAAAAAAAAAAAAATGTATTCTGCTAAAATTGAGTTACCATCCTGAAATTATCCTGGCTTATTTCTGAAGAATTCCGTAACCTCACGTGAAAAGCCGTCATTCCGTGAAAGCCTGTCGTGTCATCTAGAACCTCACGTACGTGTAATATTATAGCTTCTCATCTTCCTGCTTCGCCAGAAAAACTCCAAAAGATTTTTACAATGATGGCCATAGCAGTAACCAAAATTGCACTAGAGTACCATGAATCCTGCTCGCTTGCGCAACTACAGAAATTAGATTTTTATCTGCACTTATAAAGATCTTAGTCATTTTGAACTGTCCATAGGCGAACAATGCTGACACATTAATTAAATGCGTTCAGTTAACCTTTATTGTTGCATTCTCATGCCTTATTGAAATTATACTAAAAACCTGTAGCTATACTTAAGAAGACTCGCAAAGGACTTGACTCCATAGATTATAAGGTTAACAGGATAATAATTTTATTTGCTCTTCTCACATTGCAAACTTTGCTCTCCAAATCTTCCGAACAAGCCATTTTTAACCAAAGCTATTTGTTGCCTTGACGACAGAGATGCCGACACACGCGTCTCAAACATAAATTTATATAAACTATTTGCAAGGCTTAACATTTATACTGGTAGCTAAAAATATCTTCCCAGCAGTGAGAAGTATCTTTCTTAAAACTTCTAGAAATTCAAAAAGTTTTTTGACAAAGACACTTGATTTTTCGCAGGAAGATGAATACAATACTATGACATCCCGAAACGTTCCAAGGAAATAATCGGCAGCGTTTTGGATTTTTTTAGTGTGTTATTTAACAGTGAACGACATTTATAGTATTTCTGCTAACGCTCTCCTTGCAATATGTTGTAGCAGAGATTTTTTTTGCAATGTCTGCCATATAGCAATAGGATCTAAAAGTAGACATAAAGGACATAGTATAAACACTTATCTGAGTTTAGGAACAAAGGAAAAAAGTTACATGTATCAAAAAAAGATTAGTTTCCGAGTTTTGTCGTCCTTATATAAGCGAGTTCTATACTTGCTGCTTGATAGGTTGGCAGGACCTTTAACTGTCAAAAGACTTTGGAAATACGTTGGACCAAGAAAATGTTCTAAATGAAGTCATACGTGACAAAATTTCGATTGGTTAACAGGATAAATATTGTAATTCGACTAAGCGTTGAATCTTTCTCAATCTCGGGATTCCTTTTAACCTTTTGTATTCATTTCCTTCAGAAAATTTGCTTTTTTTGTCCAATCCAAAATTTGAGTTCAAAGTATTCAGTAGTTTTCGAACTATGCATAAAAATTCATTTTTTTCCCTCTTTAGGGGACCGTACACTTTTCAAAACATAACTAATAAAAGTTGGTTTCTTCGTAAAAATAGAAAAAAAATGTTAAACAAAATAAGCAAATCAATTGTGACGTGGTTTTTCTACATTAGAGTTTCGTCTATGAATTTTTTAAATGCATAAATTTATTCGATGTCTCTGCAGAAGAACAACACAATATTGCAACCGTCATTTTTTTGTGGATATCGTTCAAACGTCAACGTGCAAATAATGCGAAGCACTACTTCGTTGTCTAATAAAAGAATATTTTAGAGAACTTTTAAAATTAAAAGCTACACTTAAAATACTTCTGTTTTTTTTTCTTTCTTTCTGCGTTTAGCCATTGCCTTTTGTAAAACAATAACTCAGAAAAAAAATTTAACATGCACAACTTTTTCACAGACACATAGAATAAAACCTCATTGTCTTGCTAGTCATGTAGAATTGATGGCTCTTCCCGGTGATAATTTGCTAAAAGGAAAAATTATTGCCTTGTCTAAATCGGGAAAAAGCACTCGAAAAATAGCCGACAGTGTGAAGTTTCGCCTTTAACAATGTCCAGATGGGTCAATAGGCAATATTTGCTCTTAGATAAGTTTACTGGTTTTTTGGAATTATTTATTTGTTTTTTTTAAAAGTGTTTTAATAATTTTCAATGTGTTAAGATCTAGGAGAGGAAATGTCAGTCGCAGTAGTAGGCCGCGTGCTTTGAGCGGTATTCTGTACGAAAGTAGCAGTTGTGGCTGATTGTAAACTTTTTTTTTTTGACTTCGTCAAAGATTTAACAAAACATTAATTTGGGTCTTAGATTAAGTTGAGTTTTTGTCTGTTCTTAATTATAATTTAAATACTATTTTTCTATTTATTTTCTCGGTCATTGTCCGTGCATTTCACATTAAAATCATTCTTGCAAGACAAAGATAAAATTTCAAATTATTTGCTGAATTTAATAACATGGGAAAATATCGATAAATAAAGAAAGTTATAATAAATTATTGTTATCAACTACTAGATGCCTATCTTATTAAATGCATGTTTTTCAGTATCCAGTATCTGACTATTCGGCTCCAACTTGTTGTCACAGAAGCTAACTCTAATTTCTGATCTTCTTCAAGCAACCAACGGGCCACTTGGACCAACTTCGCGGGCTGAACGTGGCACGCGCTGTACTTGTGATTCGACCAAGCGATTCAATGGTTTCCGAGATTACTATCACTGAGCACAACAGCGCTCTACTAGGCTTACTCGAACAATGAAGCAAGTGTCATGTCATTGAAACTGAGAGTGCTTAAAAACTGGTGGATGAAGAAATTTATCTCACCAGTGAGATGCCGTAAACATACAGCAGAAAAATGTACTTTACCTACCAGTTTATTTGCACTCTCAGCTTCAATGAGGTGACTTCTGAATCTCGCTCGACGAGTTCCGATTCCGATCTACAGCAAAGAAAAAATTGTAGCCTCTGGATAGATTACCTCGCCTGTCGAGTAAGCTGCATGTAGTGTTGCTATGGGTGCGCTAGCGTAACGCCTGATACAACAGAATGTGTTCCTTTGCAAGCACATATTGTGCGAAACAAAATCGAATAATGCTAGGCTTTAAAGTACAAAAAACAACGTTAAAAAAAAGCAAAAATTTGTGAATTAGGATAACACCCCCAGTAATTGGCACTTCCAACAAAAATGTCCTAAAAAAAAAAGACTCGTATCCAATTTTTTTGAAAAAGAAGGCTATATACCAACTGAATGTACATTAATTTTAAATATTATAACTTCAATTCATGTTACTAAATGACAGCAGAAACAATTGTGGCTTGTGTCAAATCAGCCATTTTTGTTGCAAAAGCTTCTTCTCTGGCTTAAGGGAAGCATGCACATAAATCCGTTAAAATTTGACTTAAAATATGTTTTAAATTTTCGTTGTCAAAAGTTTTGTTTAGTTGAAAGGTGTTACTTTAATTGTGTAAAAGTATATTTTCGTCCCTATTTGGAATTTTAAAATAGTGATGGGTGCCATTTACTGGTGCTTCAATTTTGCTAGTCCCCAGTAATTGGCATGTGTGCCAAGTACTGGGGAAATAGCGTCATTTCCGCGATAAAGCTGAGTGTTGTGTCATTATCTTCAGTTTTTGCGTAGATTACGAATATGATAAAGCGGAAATTGAAGCTGATAGCTTTTGTACAGTAATTGTCAAAAAAAAGCATCAAAATCATCAACTTTTGAAGTTGCGGCTTTTTGTCAATTGGAGTGGCTTTCACCAGAAAAAAATCCAAATGAAAGTTAGTTAGTAATTAATTTTATACTGGGGGCTCCGTCCTCTGCTCGATTCGCTCGCAAACCCCCGTTCACCACCTACGGTATCTCAATGCCGCCTACAGCGGGTGGTTTTTCAAGAGAAAGAAAACCGACTTGTTGCATTTGATAAATAAAAAAGAGGAGAACTTATGCAAAAAAGTATGCTATATGAGTTTTTAACTATACTTGGGGCAAACCTAACTTGGTAGCATTCGTAAAATCAAAACTGTAAGCCGAAGGATGAAACAGCATTAATTTCAATATCTCTTCCATGGAACATTCCAAATTTATGTTTTTATTTCTCTAAAATACTTTTCCAACATGAAGAAGAGTGATTTAGCATTAATTTATATAAAACTAGTGGTACCCGCACGGCTTTGCTCGTAATAGAAAAATTAAAATGTCTTTTTGTTCGTCTGTGTGGCGAATTTTCTCTCCAATTGGCTTGTACCCATGTTACGGTTCCACGTTATGATAATTTCGTGATTTACTCGTCCATCTTATGATAATTTTGTTCTTAAAATTGGAATAGGAGAAGAACTACATCGAATTTTCGAAAAATCGCTTCGAGGTGTAAACCCCCATGCTACAAACTAACTTTGTGCCAAATTTCATGAAAATCGGCCGAACGGTTTAGGCGTTATGCGCGTCACAGAGATCTTGACAGAGAGATATCCGGACAGAGAGATATCCTGACAGACAGAGATCCTGACAGATAGAGATCCTGACAGATAGAGATCCTGACAGATAGAGATCCTGACAGATAGAGATCCCGACAGAGAGACTTTCTGCTTTATTATTAGTAAAGATTACCTACTTTACATTAACATTACTCATGTTTCTTACGATGATAAAATTTGTATGAAATTTTAAAACTTTCAAGCGTGAGCCTACCATTTGGCAACATAGCCTTTTTCTTTGCGTAAACTAATCAGCTTATTGTAAAACCACTAAATTGGAATAAAAAACTACTATTTTGTAGTGTAAGTGTACATAAAATTGTGTATTAAGAGATGTATACATTGGGCAAATGCATATGAACAGAGTTAAAAATGTTGGAAACTTGAAAATTTACACATGTTTTCCTCAAATTCCGAGTTGTGGTTATGACTGAATTTCGGCCATTGGGCGAACACTAGAACGATTAATATCAAATTTTGATAATTTGTCTTAAAAATAAATGTTTATGCAATGATTTATCCAAACGTTTTAGCTTGGTTTTCTGCGTGTATGCTTTTGGTTACCACTTTTTGTTTCAATGAAAGACAAATATATAGCAAACGTTTCGTTTCTTTCCCAGCGGATTCGTTGCATGTTAAACGACCAGTGTCCAGAAACCTTGCTGTTCCGTGAGGGTTTTCAGAAACGAATACTCCAAAGCTCCTTTGGTGCGGTGGATAGGGACCGCATTAAAAAAATCGTTCGTTGTATAAATAACTTCGGCCGTTTTATACACACTAGCGTCAATTGAATCCCAATCAAAGATTAAAAATTTCATATACCGCAAAAAAAAAAAAAAAAAAAAGCACAAAAAGAGCTTGGGTGTATTATCAAACAAAATTAACTAACTACAGTGTTTACCTATACACTTACATCACGAAGGAATGTAGGGCAAAGTGAAATAGTGGATTTTTATTTATTTATTTATTTTGAAAATGAAAAAAAAAGGAAATTTATTTTGAAAGTTACGGAACACAGCGAAAAATCAATGTATTTTATAGTAAAACTTGCATCGAAACATTAATTTTAATTTTTGATAATGAATTTGTACCTTAAAAATGAGAAAATTTTCATTATGTTTATTGGGCAAAGTAAAAACTGAAAGATTTTTCTAATAAAATAGCTTTTATTCGAAAAATAAATGAATGTACAAATAATTAGATAATGTAGCTATAAGCGAATAAGTAATTGTAACAGTTAACTAATATATGTGAAGAGTAAATAAAATGGTGAATGACTGAATAAATAAATTATTTAGCGAAAGAAAGTAATCAAATAAATTAATAACAATGAGTTTCAGATTTAATAAATGACAGAATAATTAAACGAAATGAACTACACTTTACTTTGCCCCGCGTACACTTGATGAATTATGCAAAGCACTTAAAATGAAATAAGTCTATCATTAACTAAAATTCTGCCGAAGATCAGTAGATTTCAATTATACTTAAAATATTTTTACAATATCATTGTATAATGACATTTTTTTTTTCTTTTTCAACCACAAAGTACTCCAATATGATTACGGTCTTATTACACGGTGCAACCATCTGCAACTTGTTCCTGCAAGCCTGCAACTCCATGTATTTCTATATTGGGAAATTGCGCAGTGTCGCCGATAATTGCATGCAATAATTGCACCTCGTTTCAGATTTTCTTTTTCAATGAGATTATCCAGACTGCATGACGTCAGTGACCTCAGCTCTGTAAACTTAACGACTTCCGCCAATACTTGTGTTAAACCTGTGAGTAGGCGGAGAATTAGCAGGAAGTTGCTGCAACTGTGTAAAAAGACCCTTAGTAGAAGAAACTAACTATATTTTTAAATTCATCATGTCTATTTTACCATAAAATAATTGAAAATTCAACTCACCGTAAGTTATATTAAAAAACGTTGACTAGTGTAATTTTTAAACCATTTTTTTTAAAATCAAACTTAAACGTATTCTTAAAGGAAGCTTTTTCAGAAACTGCTACGAGAAATTATATTATTGATTTTGGAAAAACTGAAAATAATGCATTAGTCGTCGTATTCATTGATAAACACGTTTTGTATGGCAAATTTAAAATACTTTTACCCACAGTTTAAAATTCCGTCTTAAGTAGAATTTAAGATTTTGACGAGAAATGAATGCATAAATGCAAATACCATTTTCTTCTAGTAAAATAAATAAATAACAAAAAAAAAAAAAAAAAAAACGGTGTTAGAATTCCATTTTCTTTTCTCCACTGGGACATACACTTCATTTTTGAGATTTCCACAACATTTTTGCCTTTGCATTTGAATAGAGGATGTAATTTTAGAGAACACAAAGCATATGAGATCAGTTTTCATATGAACGGGTGAAATTGCCTGTTTAAATTCAAAAGGCACATGATTTCCTGTTTAGGTGAACGATGAAGGATATGAATCGTGACTATTTTGCAAATTTCATGCAATTAGATTTGTTTTGAAATCTGTTAAATTGACTCAGTTTGTAAGGGGGGAACGTTTTTTCCTCTCTGCGGGAGAAACAAGTTGATGAACATGGTTGAAAAAAATAACCTGAGCTAAGGAGTCTATAATCAAGCATTCAGAACGAAAGTGGATCAAGTCCATTTCGACTGTATCCACCTTAACTCTGATCGCAGCAGAATTTGGGAACGAAGTGTTAAGTTTGTAATTAGGCTTTCAGCGGTAATAACTTCGACTAAGGACACCATATTAAAGTGGATCATGTCCATTTCGATTGTATCCACCTTAACTCTGATCGCAGCAGATTTTGGGAATGAAGTGTTACGTCTGTAATTAAGGCGCTCAGCGGTAATAACATCGACTAAGCACACCATATTAAAGTGGATTATGTCAATTTCGGCTGTATCCACCTTAACTCTTATCCCAGCAGATTTTGGGAACGAAGTGTTACGTTTGTAAATGAGGCGTTTAGAGTCAATATTAACTTCGACTAAGGACACTATATGAGTTATTCAGAGTTAAAGAGGTTGAAGTCCATTTTGACTTCATCCACTTTAACTCTGAGCGTCGTAGGTTTTGAAAACGGAATGTAACGTTTGTAAGTGAAACGTTCAGAGATTAAGTGAATCGGTTTCAGAAATAAGTTGATGAATATGATTATAAAAATTGTGTTGTAGGATTGTTCTAAAGCTCTTGATAAGTATTATAAAATGGATGCACTTACTTTCAGTAAGAATATTAACAATGATGAGCGCCGTTGAGATTACGAATAGAAGTAGGCAAAGAGTGACCAAAAATATTTCAAAACTCGATCTTCTGTTCCACCAAACACACTTCCTGCAAAAAATACATAAATTAGCTTGCATGAATATACTCCATATGTTATAGATATGATACCAACAAATTATTTACTTTGAATTTTCAAATTATAAAATAAAGAATTATTCTTTATACTTTTTGTGGTCAATTAAGAAGCAGGCACTTGCATTGAAATTACCTAATTGTTACAATACCAAATGTACCACATTGAATTGTCGAATTATTCATGACAATAATTATTTACAGTTATTATGGTCACTTTAAAGCTTATTATTTATCTTAATATTCTCAGGGAATAGATAATTTTTAGATATTATTCATACTTTTATTAGAACTATGCTCTAAGCTAATTTAGGGCCACATTTTATGAAAACCAACAGAACAGTCCTTAGGCGCGTCTCAGACATACATCCAGATCCGGATTTTTGTTCTTAGATCCTTTACTTTTAGTAAAGAAGATTACAATCACTCCAAGTTCTTACTACATAGATTACATATTTTTTGTGCTTGTTCCATGTGTTATAGTATACCTTTTAAAATATTGCGATTCATATTTATTAGAGCTCATTTTATATTACATCTTTTAAAAAATTTGGAGTGATTGCCTCGCTGAAATCTTTGATTAGAAAAACTTTTTTTAATAATTTAATTGAATTTATGTATTATTTATTTATTATTTCATTAAATTTTCATTTATTTATTTTTCATTTACTTAATTATTTGTATTGAAGGAGCTATTTATTTTAACTTTACTTGTTTTTTTATATTCATTTAAGTTACTTCTTTATTATGTATTTATTTTAAAAAAATTTCGTCTTCATTTACAGTTTTTAGTTATTCTCATGTTCTTATTTACAAAAAAAAAAGATAACTGAATCAAAGGCTTTTAGAGTGCTTTGACTGTAAAAAAAGTTACTTAACAAATAATTTGTCGCCATAACTTTTTTTTACAATCGAAATGGTGTTTCTTTGATATTTTTACGACGTAAACCATCCATATACGTATCACAAACTGTATTGATTACCATTTCCGAGCAAATCTAGCTACACATTAATGATTTGTGAAAAATTAACCATCTATATACATATCACAAATTCTATTGAGTATCATTTTCGAGCAAAATCTACTATGCATAAATGATTTATGATAAAATTCTAAATTCTAAATATTTGTTACAGAAAGAAGAATTCCGTAAGCCATCGGCTTTCAAACTTCCTAAGTAGTAAAATAAACTCATCTCAAAATAAGTATCATTCCTAAAAAGTTTAAAATCACCCCAAAATATTTCTTTTGAAACCTTCCACTAAAAGCTAACTGAGTGTCTTATAAAAATTTTAAGACCTCGGTTTCTGCGTCGCCTCCATTACCCACAATAAACTTCATTGACCATCTATGCAAAGAGCCATTTTCGAAGATATTTGGAAGGCAGTTAAGATAGGTATCTTTATGACTGTCATTTAGATGAATAGTTTGGGCCTGGGAGGCCGCGTTGAGTACTGAACAGGCAGTCTTGAAATGACTATACTTTGCTGAAAATATTTTGATATAAATTCCGATGAATTCATTTCAGGTTTGATGACTTTTAAATAAATGAGAAGAGGTTTGGTATATGATTTGAAAAGTGAGGCAGTTAATAACCGAAATTCATCACACAAGAAGGGTACACTTGTGAGAAGGAATGCAAATAAATAATAGTTCTTATGTTCTATTTCAGCTAAAGAACAAACTGCTTGAGAAAAAAATCAGACTTTTTTTTAAAATAATAAAATGATGCAAACGTTTTGTAAAAAATCCAACACTCTTGTTGATATTTTACGCAATTAATAACCTTTTGTTGGTGAGGTGGATGTTTTACTACCAGCAGAGTATTACCCAGCAGTGATTTTTTGTATTCAACCATTTTATAAAGTTTACTTATGTGGCATTATGTGTCTTTTATGTTTGTATTTATTTTTAATAAGCTCACAATGAGAACGAATCTAAGCTCCCAACGAGAGCGAATAAGTCTCCGGAATTCATTGCTTTGACTATTTTGCAGGCTAGTTAGAGTCATGATACGTGCTTGCAATTCTGTCTTGTTTATGATTACAATAATGCTTTTGGAGACTTCTTGTCAAAGCAGGAAGGTGACAAGCTATTATATATTAAATCTACTTTAGTTTTCTTTGAAGGTTCCGGAGATACTGATTTGATTCGAGCAAACACGCTAAGAAAAGTATATAGTGCTTAATTGTAAATATTTTGAATTCATAATGGCTTAAAACTACCTTCGCCCTATGTATTTTTTGTTCCGATGTATCGTAGGTAAAGAATGTGTCATAGAAATATAAATTTTACTCTTTTGCTACTTGGTATAATATTCTTTATAATATTCTTTATTGTTTCCATTCACAAACCTCCAATCTCCATTATATGTTTTTCTTACTTTAAATATCTTCGAATAAATATTTAAGGTGTCGAACATGTTAGGAACTCTTTTCTAGGAAAGCGATATTTATAAACATTGTAGACATTTTTATTCAGTTTTAGTAAAAATTATTAATAAACTAGTATTTTTGAAAACATTTCAGGTAATTTTGTAAAACATAAAGCGTCACCAAAAAAAAAAGTAAAAAAAAAAAAAGAACACTTTGCAGAAAAAAAAAGAAAAAAATTGCCTAGGCGCATACAAACAACTTCGAGGACCTGTTAAAAATAAATACTTTACAGCTCATCGAAGCCTTTATGTGAGATTTTTTTTTAATTTACTAATTAGATATTTTTAGATAAACTCTTCACTAATAAAATATTGCTGTCACGATTAAGTTTTGTATATTCTCTAGATAAGAGTATAGAGACAAAACCTGAAAGTTTCATAGAAATAAGATGATAATATTTTGAGTTATCGTTTTTGAAATCTGCAGATTTAAGCTCAAGACACTAACTGCGATAAAAAGGTGTTTAAAGTTAAGCTACGGAAATTACTAATTCAAAAAACGTATTTACAAATTTGTGCAACTTGGTGAAAAATAGCCATTTTTACTTGTTCATATACAATAAATTTTACATATAATAATTATTAAAGCATTAGTACAATTGCAGCAATTTATTAATTGAAATATACACGCCATATTTTAAAATAAAGGTTTTATTCGAGTTAAAGCAGTTACATTAGTTGAACAGAACTCGAATATTACTACTGAAAGCAGCATAATTTCTTTCAACTATTTAACCAATCGATGTGGAAAAAAAAAAAAAAAAAAAACTCTTTCCGACCGATAATATTTATGATTCTCAACAGGTAGACTTTAAGTGAAAATAATCCTCAAGTACTGTGATTAAAGGGTCTTCTTAAAGCACCAGAATTTCGAAAGTTCATAAAAGCACTGAGATTTATCACAAGGAACGGTGTTTATGACCTGTGAAGGAAAATATCGAAATTTTATATCTCCCTTGAAACTCGATTTCTACCACTCGTTGCAAAGTGCATCAAAGTGTGATTCGATAAGGAACTTTAGCTTTCAAAAGCGCTTTAGAGTACAGTAGAAACATTGCTTTAAAATTTTATTATTTTCTCTCAAATTGTGTAGCGAAAAAAGAGTAAGTAGGAGTAAGTAAAAGTGAAAAAAAAAAGAGTAAAAGTTGATGCAACAATTCCTAAAGTTGGGGTTAATCTTCAGGTGACTTGATGAAGTTAACACCGGTTAAAGAGACAGTTGTACCCGATGGACTTAAAGATAGAAAAAAAAAAACAGTCATAATAATCTGCGTGTGACCTACTACTATTTTACTGATATATTTTACTGATGTATTTTATACTATATATTTATAAAAAGATCGGAATCGGTTATATAAGGGTTAGGGGAAAAGGGGGCTAGTGAGGACAAATTTTGCATTTTTGCAAAAAAAAAAAAAAAAAAAATATGCTAAATACTGTTTTTAATGCACTTAATAGTTTTTTTTACAATAATTTGCACTTTTTCACTTATTTTAATAGATATATTAAAACATTTGGCCGAACAGTTATTTAATAAACAATTTTTCAAAACATGTTGTTTCTGTCCACACTAGCCCCATGTCATGGGGCTAGTGTAAACAAGCTAGAATACTAATAAGGCAACGTAAACAGGGGATTTAAAAATATAAATAAATAAGTTTTAACCTAAATAGCAGATTTCTTAGCCAGTGTTAACCTTAACAAAGCGAAATTAAAAAATGATAAAAGTTTAAGATATTAATTCGTAGCAATGAATTGTCTAAAAATAAACTATTTAAAAGACAAATCAAAATGTTTGAAAGCAATTCCACTTTTGTTTAGATGAAAAAAGGCTATTTTAATGCGAAGAGAATTTTTTTTCTACTTTACACTATTATTAAAGATATCAAAATCAAATGATGTGTTAGATGGCAGAGTAGAACATGCACCCTATTCTCAATTCAGAAGCGTTCCCGAAAAATAGTGGGCAGCTCCTGCGCCCAATTTCTGCTAAAAAACAGTAACCTTCGTAAGTTACCCTTTAATCTTTCGGGGGAAAAAATGAACAACCCATCCTGAGATAAACTCTCACTGTGAACTTAGTCAACCAATGAACTTCGAACTTGTATGAATTCAGACGATACATTTAATAAACATATTCAGTTAATCTTTAAACTGGTAGCTAAAAATATTTTTCACATCATTGAGGAGTCTACATTCGAGCAACTTGAAGCAATTCAGGAAACGTTTTTCCAAAAACAATTGATTTTACTGAGAAAATGGTGAAAACCCGTGAAATCCCGCAACGTTCCACGGAAATAATCAGTAACGTTTCGGAATTATTTTGTAGTAAGTTACTGAAGTTACTTGATGGAATAACTGAGCTGGCGGTGTATTTTAAGTGTTTCGGAATTAGTTTACACTGTGCTACTAGCAACATCTGGCGATGTTCGTTTACCTACAATTTCATTTCACGATATTTGGGACACATATTATCCATCGGGAAATATATTTCTCATGAAAAAAGAATAATTTTTTGTGCTTCAAAGAACTATTTTGTTCACCTTTTCCCCAAAAGAAATGCATAATGAAAGCAGTCGATTTGTATACGGCTTCCACTCGTCCAACATAGTGCAAAAGGCTAATTTTTTTTCCATAAGCTTGGCCAACGCAAAGTCGTTAAGGCTTATGTCATTGGTAGTTTAAATTATTAAAAAATAATTAAAACTAATGTGAAAATGACAGAATTCCTCGGTAAATTGACTTTTCACCTTTTAATAAGCAAACTTATTCAGAAAGAAAAAGATTAAAAATATGCAAAAACACACAGAATCCTTTCTAAATGTTATCATTTTATCATTTTCAATAAATCACTTTATGAATCAATCAAATTTCTTTAATTTCTGAGCTATAGTTTGGTCTCGAAATTAGCGATTCTAAACCGGTAAACTGGCGAACCGGCACCGGTCAGCGAAAAAACTAGCCGGTCGTCGGAGATTTTTACCCGTCCGTGTTAAAAAAAGTTCCTAATTCAAAAGTAACAACAATAATAATAGTAATACAGTTGTGTACACTGTTTTTTTTTTTGGTTTTGCCCTTACTTTTCTTAATGTCCTAATTTTTCGAATATATTTATTTAATTAGGTGTACTAATTACAATATCAACTAATCAAAGTATTTAAACGTTACCGCAAGTATGTCACTGTAAAAATCCAATGTTTTCTATAAGAGCAGTTCTTGAATGCTAAGTAATATTTTTTTTGGGGGTGGGGGGGGGATCGTTTCGGTCCGTGAATATTTTTCAGCAATTTTAACCGATCCATGGATCAAAAAAGGGCTTAGAAACGCTGCTCTAGACAATTTTAAAGCAGGCTCGTTTAATTATTTGGAGGATAAAAAAAAATATGTATATTTAAAATATTAAGAATTAATTTTTGTTTAAAGAAGGGAAAAAATGCATATGACAAAATTTCTTGATATTTAAGCAGATCGACGAATCTGTTCATCTTTCTTCTACTTCACACTTTCTCTTCAAGTTTTCTTCATGTTGACAGGAAATTTATTGCTTTTGATGTTTTTTCATGCAATAAAACTTTAAATTCATTCGTGTTTTTCATTTTCTATTTTTCAAAATATGAAGGTTCCTATAGAAACGATCAATCTAGTTTCTACTCTATTTAAAAATATAAAATACAAGGAAAAAAACGTAAAAAAATTAGGAATCAATAATGGCAAAAGATTATGAAAGTTTCGGTTGTATTACTTAAAATTGTATTCTGAAGTTCAGCATTAATTTCTAACACTAAAAGAAAAACTTTAATGATAAAAGAAATACTTCAAAGCCGCACTCATTAGCGAAACTTACGAGAAAATTATTAGAAACTTGCATCCGAGAAATGAAAGGGAAAATTCGTTAGTTCAAAGACGCATTTGATCATTACTTTTGCACTTTGTGATGACTGAACGCATTTTGAAAGATTCTGGTAACATGAAAGAAAAAGACTTTTCTCACGCAAATTTAATCAATTGGGGAAAAGGTGAAGACAGTTTTACTGTGTTTCAACAAAGGTAACAAAGAAAACATTTTTCTTTCTCGGGGAACTTTGCTTAAACCTATCGGCATTAAAAAAAAATCTTTCAATGATATTTTTACATTTATTTAATACTTCTAGCAGAAGGTATAAAATGTTTTTGAAGTGCATGAACGGATTTCGTTGCTTGTCTGAGATTGTGATACATATAATTTGGTTGGGCCAAAAAAACGATATTTTAGATAAGCAGCTTCTAAAAGCAAAGAAGCTGTGCATTGGCAGCCTAAATACGGGAAAAATAATTTGAAAAAAAAAAATATTTATGTCTTTAGATCGTGCATGAGCTTCAAAATTATTAAAAAGGGGGAAAGAAAGGTAAGTTTTCTGGGGTTCTGAAATGAAAACAAATATTAAAACTTTTTATTTAGTTAGTTACCGCCCTATAGCCAGGGTTAAGGCAGAAGAACATGAAATACACCGCCAGCGCAGTCAAATCCATCCGAGAACTGCAGTTTCGTGCTCATAAGCACTTATTAGCCCGACATAAGAGTTACTGACCTGGAGGTGGAAAACATCTTAAGGAAGCCAAGAGTGCCAAACAAACTGGTAGCTAATACAAGAATTAGCACAGATCAGACGAGTGACCGAAGCAATGGTTCGGTTCAACTCGAATTTTGAAGGCAAGGCAGGTATATTCAGTAAGTTAAAGCACAAAATTTTTTTTCTAATAACGTTTGAATGCTTACTTTAACAACCTGTTCGTTTATCTTCAAAATTATTTACAATATTTGGAAGTTTTTAGTTCTCACGTTAGTCTTAAAATAATCAATACTGAACCTTTTTAGCTTAGTTTGCACACTACATTATTTCTTTTTACATTCCAGTTAAGGCCCATATAGTGGAGGAGCCGACACATCCGCCATTTTCGAGGAAACTTGATCCAGTGCTTTGTAGAGATACCATTGCTGCTGATGTTTACATTTCTTTAGCATGTGTTGAATTGAGTCAAATAGGTAGTTGTTCAACTGTTAGTTTGCAAACAGCTCCGAAAAAGGATTTCAGCTATTCAGATTTCTAGCAGATGCAGAAAGAATTAAGAAATGGATAATTAATAGCCCGCGAAGTGACTGGTAGCCTGGAAAAGGCACCAACTGTTTTTAAAATTTCGCTAATATTCATCTTCGCTCTCTGACTCTCTTGTTCACTGTTTGGCGAATGATTGCCAATAAAGGTAGCTTTCCCTGTTGTACGCTTGAACCAAAATGGCGGATGCTTCGGCCTCTCCAGTAATAGAGGTTCTAATTCCAGTTATAATACTTTTTGTTATCAATGTGCACTATACATACAGCTCTTTGTTGGAAATGCAATTATATTTTACAGTACTTTTTACTTTAAAATCTTATTTTATTTCAAGATTTTATGGTAAAAAAACAGGAGAGCTGTAGTAAATTAAAAAGACGAATTCCAAATAGTTAGATTTGAAACTGGCCTTTTTTGTTCACAGTACTCCACTATACAAATTGGACTCGAGGTAAAAGCGGTAGAAGACAACTATACGCATCACACCATCAATCAAGTTGTATTCTGAATGGATCTGCGATTGCTTATTTTTCCCAGTAAAAATTTTCTGTAATGTAAATACTCCATTTTTCAATAATATTCACAGAAAAATGTTCCTTAACTTCTAACACTGTGGCTGTGTGGTAGAAGCTTCGCTTCGTCTGCCGGAGGTTGAGGGTTTGATTCCCACACGAGCTATTTCCTTCTATTTCTGTTTTGAATCTCCCCTGTGCATGGAGGCAAAAACGCGATTTGCCTCTATGTATGTGAAGCTATCTTCTGCTGGTATAGGGTATTCCAACTAGGGGGAGAATACCCCCCCGTGTATGAACAGTTCGTTTACTTCATTTTTTTCTCTTTTGAAAAAATAGGATTCAGAGCATCTTTCTTGGATGAGTAGTAACTTCTTTCTATACATCATCATATTTATCATAGCCAATGATAAAGTAATGCTCCTGACGTCATCAACAATGAAACTCTCGCTAAGGCATGATCATTTGATAATGTGTTTTCTTAATCTCTACCATGGAAGTAAAGGCATTATTATGACATGACTGAACTGGATCCGGTAACTTAACTGTTTTGCTGGTAAAACTGTCATTTCAGGAGAATGAAGAAACGAAAAAGTGGTCAACAGTGAACGCTATCTACTGGAGTTTACGGTTAATCCACTGCAGTTAGGGTTAAAATTTAAACTATCAAAATAACAACAAACAGGCAATGGCTTCGTTCAAATGTAGAAGCAATTTCACCCGCCATATCGTGACGGGCAATTTGCTAGTTTCCAGAATAAACATGCCTAGAAAATGCTGTGTTTGTCCACTGATTGTGGCGTTCGTTCACTGAGATGGGGCACCTTTTTTCACTTCTGCCCCCAAAAAGTTGATTCAGAGTCATTAAAGTTCTCACTTTTTTTAAAAAAAATACGTACATATATAATCCTCAGTTGTTACATTCAGGGGTCAAGTGCTACAAGTTTTAAAGACACTTAAAAAATATTGTATAAGAAATTACCCTTAAGTGAGCATTCAGTAGTCTGTCTGCCCTATATTTTAAAAAACTCTATCGTTTCTTATTTTTAAAAAGCCTTAATGATTTGAATTCTCTGTTATTTTTCATCAATCTCAAAATAAATGATTTCTAAAAGATTCTCGTGTATTTTCAGAAAAATCTTTTCAACAGTACAAATAATGAAATGTAAGTTTTAAAAGCTTTTGTTACATCGCAATTTCATGCATTTTCAATCAGCGACATTCTTTTTTCGAAGTTTTTTCCTTTAAAGTTAGTGCTAAGCCAAATAAAAATTCGGTTGCTGGTTATTACGATAAGAGTATAACTCGCTTGAACGCATTTGAATTTGAAAAGCATTAAAAATTATCCAACAAAAGGAAATAAATATGAATTCAGCTGCAAAATTTTAAATTTCGCGTTTACTACTTCAAGAATGAGAAAATTTATCTTGACATAGGATTAATGACTTCTTTAAACTCTGGAAAATTATTCGAGCGAAAGTATTAGAAATTCTCTAATGACTTTCGATAATTAGCTATGACAAAGCAATTAAAAGATCGGAAACTCCCAGGCAAGCGTTGCTAGTCTAATTAAGACGTATAAAGTAAATTTGAGCAATTTAATTTCTCTCGTTAGGTATTCCTTGGGAATTCTATTTTGTTAGGACAGGAAATTGAAGCGACGTTGCAAGATGTAACTTTTTCATGTGTAATTACGCTTAGTTCGACAATGAATAATTAAATGATGCAAAATAAAATAACCTCTGCGCGTGGAACTTTATGTTAAAAATTCAATTCAGCAAGATAATTCTCAGCGGCTCGTAGCCAAGCAGTTGTGGCTCTTAGTCAAATGAAGTTCTTTTTTTGTTATTGCGGGAAAAATAACAAATTGAAATAGCCATAATAAAAGTTCTGCAAAAGAATTTTGGACAAGCACATGGTTTAAAGAGCTTTGAAAAGCGGTTTTGAACCAATGAGACAATATAATCAGAATTTTAGCCGCTATCTTCTCCCTTTCAAAAACATTGTGAACGTCTACTGATTGCATAGTTTTTAATTTTTCTCTCATTTTTTTTTTTTTAAATCTTCAAATGTGGACACTAAAAACAATTCAGAAACATTCACTGTAAAAACGATTCAGAAATGTTCCTGGGAAATAATGGGCAGCTGATGTGCCCCATTTCTGCCAGCAACATATCTTGCAAAATCCAGGAACGTTTTCCACTAAAATTCAGTAACCTTCCTAATATGATCCTGGAAGCCTCCTAAAAAAAATCAAAAATATTCCCGTTAAAAGCCAGTCTTTATCTAGAAAATTAGAGTAAACTTATGAAGGTATAATATAACAGCTTTGCTTCTTCCTGATTTATCAAGGAAGTTCCAAGAGCATTACTGCATTCATAGCCAAAGCTTAGCCAGAATTGCAAGTTCGTAACGAGAATTTTACTCGCCTGCAATTCTTGCTAAGCTACACAGTCCATATTTATTCGTTTTCTTTCAGAGCTTAATTAGCATGGACGAACCGTAATGGATGTGAAGCGAATACACTTTATAAATACGCTCAGTTAATCTTGAAACTGGGAGCTAAACATATTTTTAACAACTGTAAAAATTCTGCATTCGTGCAACTGGTAGCAATTTTGGAAACTTTTTGACAGGGAAACTTGATTTTTCCAGGAAGTGGACAAAAACTATTAAAATCCCGAAATGTAACACGGAAATACACAGTAACGTTTCAGAATTTTTTTACAGTGTTCCTGGAAAATCATGAGCAGTCAATAACCAATTTCTGCATGTAAAATGTCTTGCAAAAAAAAAAAAAAGAAATGTTTTTTGCTAAAAAGCAGTAAAAATTCTAAAACTAGGCTGAAATCTTTTTGAGACAATCAGAAATATCCATGGTGAAAGCAGTCGTGTCTCTGGAGCCTTTAAAGAATGAAACGGAAGCTGGACCCCTTCCTTTCTTACCAAGAAAGTTCCAACAGCATTAATGCAAATATAGCCAAAGCTAAACTAACTCGCCTGTAATTATCGCAAAGATACGCAAGCCAGAACCTTATTCACTCTCTATGGGAACTTATTCAATCTGGATAAACCTGAATCGATCAGAAGCCACTTAATGAATACTCTCAGTTAACCTTTAAACTTGGAGCGAAAAATACTTTTCAGAACAGTGAAAAGTCTGCATTCGCGCAACTTGTAGCAGTCCAGGAAACTTTTTGACGAAGATACTTGATTTCCCCAGGAAGTGGATGAAAACCTGCGAAATCCCAAAACGTTCCACGGAAATAATTACCAATGTTTCGAAATACACTGTACACTGTAAAAACGATTCAGAAACGTTCCTGGAATATAATTGGCAGCTGATGTGCCCAATTTCTGCCAGTAACATATCTCGCAAAATCCTGAACCGTTTTCCGCTAACATTCAGTAACTTTCCTGAAATTATTCTGGAAGCCTCCTGAAATATTTTGAAATCTTCCCATTTAAAGCCATTCGCCTCTCTGGAACTTTAGAATCAACTTGTATAGGTTTAATATATTTTAGCACCTTCCTGAGTTATCAATGGAGTTTCACAAGAAATGCTGCAAACATGGCCAAAGCTAAGATGGAATGGCAAGTAAGTACCGAGAACTGTACTTTCCTGCAACGCCAACGCAGCTCATGAACTTTTCGCTCCCTTTAGGAACTCAAACAGTCCTGGGCGGGCTGCAATCGAACTGCAGATGATAAAACTTAATAAAATACGCCCCAGTTTATTTTTAAACTGGGAAATAAAAAATATTTTTCACACCAGTGAGAAGTCTGCATTCGAGCGACTTGTAGCAATACAGGAAACTTTTTGACAATGATACTTGATTTTTCCAGGAAGTGTATAGAAACCATTAAAATCCCGAGATGATACACGAAAATACTCAGTAACGTTTTGGATTTTTTACAGTGTAGAAACGATTCAGAAACGTTCCTGGAAAATAATAGGCAGCTGATGTGCCCAATTTCAGCCAGTAACGTAATCTCGCAAAAACCAGGATTGTTTTCCGCTAAAATTCTGCAACCTCCTTAAAATCTTCCCGTGTAAAGCCAGGCGTGTCTCTAGAACTTCACAGTAAACTGTCAAAGCTAATTATTACTTGATTACAGTTCTTGCAAAGCTACGTAGTTCAAAGACTTATTCGCTCCCTTTGGGAGCTTAATCAATCAGGATGAGCCGTAATTGAAGTACAGTCGACACACCTTATAAATACTCTCAGTTAATCTTTCAACTGTGAGCTATAAATAGTTTTTGCTACAGAAAGAAATCTGCATTCGTGCAACTTGTAGCAATTCAGGAAGATTTTGACAATGATACTTGATTTTTCCAGGAAGTTAATAAAAACCATTGAAATCCCGAAACGTCACACGGAAATACTCAGTAACTACTTGGAATTTTTTTACCGTTTATTTTTACAGTGCATTTGTATGAAAACTAATCAAATGAGAAAATTTCATAAATTCAATATTTTAACAAGTGAGGTATAAAAATTTTTATTGCTCCAGGAAACATTTATCGATCCGCTCTTACGTACTAGGCACAAGAAATAAGTGTTTTTGTTTAATTTGAAAAGTCCTTTTACTCAACTTACTTCCAGATATTTTTTCAACGCTGTAACCATCGATTATGATAACGATATTTTCAAACACTTAAACTGCTCGGGGTACATAGCACTTTTGGAACTCCACCGGCGAATCGGTCGACTTGTCCTCTAAAATGGTTTGAATCAGTGAAACAGACGAGTAGTGTTATAATAAAAACACAGGGTGATTATTATTTTAATATTTTTCAATAACATGCAGTTTTTTTAGCACTAACAATAGCTAATTGAGGGATAGTGTTATACTTTTTGCGACATTAAAACTTCCCTTAGTTATTTGTTCTCTTTACAGGATCACAAAGAATAGGAAGGGCTAGGGGTCAGTGCTTTTTTTTTTTTTTGTCATTTCTTTATTGACTTTTTTGTGAACCCTCCCCCCCCCCCCCAAATATATTTCGGCTGCTTTAGTGACTATATTATAAGACTTACAGCGGATACTAAAGTATGCGGCAAAAAATATCGAAATATAGTAATAATTTCAACGGTAAGAAATAAATTTTAAGAAGTATTGTAATTGTTTTGATAATCAACCTTCTCTTTTCTCATTTCAGAAAAAACATTCCATTTTCATTCTTTCCAGAAAAACAAAAAACCTGTACTTAAAATAATGAAAGCTCTTTTTTGTAAATAAAAAGCAAATAATCTAAAATACTGTTTTTTTTTTTTTTTTTTTTGATATTATGAGTAAGAAATGTGTTCTAAATTTTAAAAATAGCTTTCAGATTTCGTGCTAATAAAGCAAAAACCCAAAAAAGTACAAACTCCACTCAATCACTAATTCTTTAACTATGTAGCGATAAAAAAAAAACTTCAAAAATGAAATAAAATCCTTTTAGATCAAAAGTCCTTTAAATACCTCAATAGTGAAAATAAAAGAAATATAGTTCCTGAAAAATAAAACAAAAAGAAATTTTCCGTAAAAAGGGACTCTTTTGTTAGTGGTAGGTTTTAATGGAATATTAATGGAGGATTAAAAATTTACTTTGACTTGGTCAAGCAAACAAGAACAATGTGTATAGGAAGTACAGCAGAAAGCTTTCCAGGATTTTTAATTTGCTAAAGTAGTTTCTGTTTTAAAAATAAGAAAATATATTGATAGTGATAAGTATTAAGTTGATTCGATGTTTTTATTGAAAAGAGTGAAACTTGTATTTATTAATTTATTTGTTTTTTATGAAAATCGTAAAAGTATCAGATAACATTATGTTTGTATCATTTTGTAGTGAAGTCACGGTAGGAAATGTGCGCAATGTCTACTAAAACAATTCGGAAAAAAAGAAAAAAATAATAATGTTGCAACTACTTTAGCCATTGAGTTCAAAAGTGGTTTAAGAAGGTTTTTTTTTTTTTTTTTTTTCAATTTGCA
Source organism: Uloborus diversus (assembly GCF_026930045.1). Classification (NCBI taxonomy): domain Eukaryota; kingdom Metazoa; phylum Arthropoda; class Arachnida; order Araneae; family Uloboridae; genus Uloborus; species Uloborus diversus. Next base: position 51,331,737 of record NC_072738.1, on the reverse strand, counting down.
TTTGCACCATCAGAAATTAGTTTATCCTCATTCTACTTCATGCGAATGTGGTGATGAGGAATCATTCAACTCAATTATATTCGATTCGATCGAATGCTATCGGTCACTAGCGTAGCGAGAAATTTACTTTATGAGGCAAAGAAAGTTTTTGGCTGCAGATTGGTAGATGCAAATTTCTCTATTCGATTCGATCGAATTCTTTTCGGAGTTAAATGAGCCCCTTAATCTAGATACAGCTATTTAACGTTAGACAGTGTTGCTTGATCACGGAGAGTTTGTGGATGAACTGGAAACCGGGAGCAATGTTAAATAGTAAAGTCTTAACTTCTCGCGCGTTTCCGTTGACCGTACCTACTCTGCAAAAAAATTCTGAAACGTTACTGGTAATTTCCATGCAACGTTTCAGGATTCCACAGGTTTTCTTCCACTTCCTGAGGAAATCAAATCTTTGTCAAAAAACTTCCTGAACTGCTACAAGTTTCACAAATGCATACTTCTCACTGTTGTTGAAAATATTTTTAGCTACCAGTAAAGATTAACTTAGTGTATTCATTAACTGTATCAAGACTGAATGAAACTCCTAATGAGTATGAATATGTTTCTGGATTCTCGTAGCTTTGTAGAACTCCAAGTGGGTCGGATTCTTGATAGGTACTTACTGATTGGTTCTATAGTCTTTGGCTATGTGTATAATAATGCTTTTGGAGCATGCTTGGTAAATTAGGAAGGTGTCCAGTATTTTTATTTAATCTACGCTGCTTGACAATTGCTAAGCAACAATTACGTTTTTTAATAGTTAAGAATAGATAAAGATTAAAGAAACAGAACGAAATATAAAGTTAGTAGGGAGGATGTGCCTTTATTATAAGTACAAAATAATACAGATATTACTGCATCAATGAAGTAAAAACTTAAAAATAAAAAAATAATCCTACTTAGATGATTTTCATACAATCTCAAAAGAGTGATCTAGGTGAGAATGATGGAGACATGAGTACCTTAATAAGATGTATGATTACCAGGGACACCGATGCACAATTCACATCTGTTTTCCATACTCCCCACTAATTATTGAGGAGTGCTTGGGGGATGTTTTCTCACTCCTCTCTCAATGCGGATTTGAGTTCTTGTACTGTTCTGGGAGGGACGGTTCTTCGCGCAACACGTCTGCCAAGAGCCTCCTAGGCAAGTTCAATTGGATTTAAGTCGGGAAAGTGAGTAGGCCACTGCATACGGAGAATGTTTTCACTTTTTCATGCGGCTGACACTTCAATGCTCCAGTGTGGCCGCGTATCGTCGTCCGTAAAGAGAAAGTCTGGACTTAACATACAGCCCCCCTAAAAAGACGAACATGGTCCAGCATAACATAGCTGCAATACATTTGCGACGCATTGCTTTCTTATTCAAAAATGTGAAGCGGTGTTCTGCCATTGTGTATGATGCCTGCCCACATCATGACGCCTGGGCCGTACCGATCACGTTCGCAAACAAATTTTTGTGCATAACGTGTTCCACGCTCTTTCCACAGTAGTTGGTGACCAGAATCACTTGTCACACTGAAACGAGATTCCTCAGAGAACATCACTCTAGACCAATTTTGATAATGACACCAACATGTTCCTTACACCAGCGTAATCTCTATCGACGATGGCGCGGTTGAGCTTGGATGCAACGTACTGGCTTCCTTGCATACAAACCGACATTATTTACTCGCCGTGAGCTGATTCTTGCAGAAACATGCGTACCGGTAGCTGTTGTTAGATTTGCAGCTATCTATCCAAGAGTGAAATTTATGTCCCTTTTTGCCACGAGGGCTACATAGCGATCCTCTGAAGGTGTGGTGTTCCTACCACGACCCCCGGCATGCTTTTGCAAAACATTTCCACCTTCAGCGGCAGTCTTTAATCGGGAGATGGCACTTTTTTATACACCCATTGCAGCAGTCACAGTGGTGACACTTTGACCTGCTTCCAGTCGTCCAACCACTCGTCCACGATCGCAGATATTCAAATGATGTCTTGCTGACATTTTACTCTTAAGTACTTCAAGAACCAAACAGAATTTCAGAGAAAAACCTTTTTTAACATCCAGCACTATTTTTGTTAAAAACTAAACAGCGTGAATTTTCGTACGAATTTTGAGCTGTCTTTTACACAGATAACGAGTCTTAGTCTACCACGCCATCTGAACTTGAATTTATTTCCATTTGCCAGGTAGTTGAGGTACAAATTTGCATAAATCACTAGTTCCTTAGCAATTGTCAAGCAGTGTACCTAGCTCCCTGTTACTGTTCAGGAACATCTCAGAAATTTTGCAGTAAGTTACCGCCCTAAGCTAGGGTTAAGGCAGAAATACTTAAAATACACCGCCAGCACAGTCATTTCATCCGAGGACTGCAGTTTCGTGCTTTTAGCTACCAGTTTGTTTAGCTCTCTATGCTCCCTTAAGAGATTTTTCGCCTCCGTCTCTGTCGTGTTCTATTTTGGGTTGATAAGTGCTGAAAAGCGCGAAACTGCTGTCCTCAGATGGAGTAACCGAGATGGCGATGGATTATAAGTATTTAACCTTGGCTTAGGGCAGTGAGTTATTGCAAAATACCATGCTTTGCCATCAATCATTGAATTGAACCAAACCATTGTATTGCTGCGGTCACTCATCTGGTGTTCTAATTCTATATTAGCTACCAGTTTGTTTGGTTTCTGTAAGAAGTTTCTCCCTTTCAACTCGGTCACTTCCTTTTCCGGGCTGATGAGTGCAAAAAAGCACGAAACTGCAGTAATCGGATGAAATTCGAACCCCTTAAAAGGACCAGGCCGACTTATCCGACATTTTGGTTCCAAGACAGCTTTAGATCTATCCTTGTTTCTAGTATTTATAACTACAGTATTGTATATGCTGGTTGCTATAACGTAAACTAATTGATGATAAGTTGAGTAAAATGCCATTTAAGGTAAATGTAGAAAGATAACTTAGTTCGCAAATTCATCAAAAATGTATCGGGAAAATGTTTACTGCAATGAAACTCATTTTCCCACCCTGTTTATTTTGAATTATGTATTCATTAAATCTTCTTCATTTACAGAATAAAATAAGCAAACAGCAATCAGGCATTTCTGCAACGAGGGAACAAATACTAATACAAATACTAATTTTGTCAACCGACAATATTGAAACCAAAATGTCGGATAAGTCAGCTCCTCTTATATAGTGGCCTTAGATGTATCTTTGAAATGTGTTTACAGTGTTCTACAAAATTAAATTTTATGTTTCCATTTCCAGTTCATCCGCCAGCATTCCGTGGTCAAGCTATAACCATAAAACGGTACCGCAGTAGTATTTTGTAACAAAGTGACTGCTAAATCATTCAATTGCTTAAAATTTGAAAACTTGACTTCCATTTTTTAAAATCCAAATAGCCCGTTATGATACATTTTACTAACTTTTAAAAAATTTAAAAAGTTAGAACTTACTTAAAGAACTTTAGAGCTTAAGTCTGGCCGACTTATCATAACTGATTTTCAAAAGATTCGAAAAGTTAGAACTTACTTATAGAGCTTTAGAACTTTCGTCTGGCCCACTTATCATAACTGATTTTCAAAAAAATTGAAAAGTTGGAACTTACTTAAAGAGCTTTAGAGCTTAAGCCTGGCCCACTTATCGTAACTGATTTTCAAAAAGTTTGAAAAGTTCGAACTTACTTAAAGAGCTTTAGAACTTATTTTTTTTTTTGTAACCTTACCACTTAAGGTAGGGGTCCTTAAACTTTTACGATTCGCACTCTTTAAAGAATTAGAATTTTCTCACAGGACCCTAACCTATCTCTACTATATTTTAATATATTGATACATTGAACAGTTTTTGGCATCTTTTGATTCTACCTGTGGCATTCCAGGGTGCCTTGTCACACACTTTGAGAAGCACTTACTTAAGGGTTTAGCATATTTTTATTCTAATCTACATTTCTGTCAAAAGTGGCTTTGAAATACTGAAATACTTATAGAATATACTGTAAAAGAATATCCGAAACGTTATACATTATTTCCGTGTAACGTTCCGGGATTTTACGGGTAGCCACCAAATTCTTGGAAAAATCAAGCATCTTTGCGAAAACGTTTCCTGAATCGCAACATGTTGCACGAATGCAGACTTCTCACTGTTGTAAAAATATGCTTAGCTACTAGTGTGAAAATATTCCCAGTGTTTTTATTTAGTGTTTTGCCATGATCTCAATTTAGGCCGTTCCAGTTTGACTAAACCCCAAATAACGGCAAATGGGCAATTCTCGAAAAAATGTCTCGTGCGCAACGCTAAGTTTTTTATTTTTTCCAGCTGACCAAAACCTTCAAAAATATTGCTGTTGGGGAATAATACATGCTTTAATATATTGTCAAAGCATAACAGTTAGTCCCATATTTCATTAATAGCTACTTGAATAAAATAAAAAACTTAGCGTTACGCAAGGGACATTTTTTCGAGAATCACCCAAATGCAGTGCCTGGATACTGTAGCTTTGATGGAAATGCAGGCATTTCTGCATTAGCTTTGGCCACATTTGTTAAAATACTTTAGAAGCTTTCCCGGTAAAACAAGAGGGTGCCGAACAATTTCTACAAAAATGTAAGTTTCTTTGGAAGATTCCTGATTTATTTCAAAAACGTGAGAATTTTGTTTGGGCAGATTCTAGGTTGATTTCAGGAGAGTTACTGACTCTTAGAGGAAATCTTTCCTGTTTTTTTTTGTTTGTTTTTTCCAGATGCGCTACTAACAAAATTTAAGCATATTAGCTGCCCATTATTTTGCAGGCACATCTCTGAGTTCTCTTTACCATGTAAGAGTAAGACATTTCAGTTAAATGTTTCTGAACTGTAAAAGATTATTTGCTTTTTGCTTAAAACAGAAAAATGCTTTCAGTAATTACAAGTTCATTTAAACGGCATTACGACTTTTTACCGGAATTTTAAAAAAGTACACATAAAGATAACAAAGGCTACAACTGAAGTTCTTTATAAACCAAATACTTATGAACTGTCTTTTACAATTATGTTACACAAACTCTTAATTTCAGTACAAATGAGATGGATTTTATCCCCCTATAATTAAATGTAAAATTATTATTTACATAAGATTTATTAACTTTTTTCAATACTTCAGTTGAATAGTTTGAAACGTTTTACAAGTAAAATTGACTCAAACTTAGATCAGACAATGCCAATGTCTTTCCTTTAAACATATGAAGATCCTTTTGTAAAATCGAAGACTGAGGAAGAAAATAATGAGTCAAAGTTTAGTTATTTAAATCAGGGGTGATTGTGAGTTCATCAAAAAATACCTGAAAGTTTCAAAGCGAGAACGGGGGGGGGGGGTAATCTTTGGCCCCTATTACTTAAGTGCACCTATGCCATAGTATTAAATAGTTCAATAGTCAGAATCAAAATAGTGTGTGTACATTTGATTAAAATTTTAATGGGTTACAAAGTTACTGTTGAGCTGGTGTTATACAAATTATCTTGACATTTGCCCATCTTAAGGGATAGGTGTCCATCTTAAGGCTCTTGCAGGTATATTTGATGAGTATTATATAATTTTTAAAAAATTGCGGAGGTCGGGAGATAAAAGCATAACAAAAAAGACATAATTCCGGTATTTTCGGACATAAAAATACCGGAAATACGTCCGAAAATACCGGAAATTCGGTAAAATACCGGAACACAATCACCCCTGTTAAATGTACTTTTAATTAGTGCAATGAGAGTACTCGTAATGCGCATTGTCTGATAAATCCAAAGCAACAGGTCGAATGGGTGACTGATATCTTGGGGAATAATTTTTAAAAAGGAAAAAAAAAAATCTTTTACGAATACTTTTTTAATCCCACGTATTTTTACTTTTATGGGTCTTCAAAATTCCGAGTTAAGTGGTAATTCTGAAGTGAAGTAATACTTTCTTTTGTAAAAAGTTTAGATTCTTCAATCGATGCTTTCAAACTTAAATCTGAACGACAAATTTGGCGCCCGAACACCAAACGTAGGTGCACATTAATGTAAAAGAAGTAAATAAGATAGTAATTTTATGCATATATTTTTTTTAATCTTTGAGTTTTTAGAAGATTTATGTTTTTCAAATAATTAAAAATGTGAACTTTCCAGCTTTAGTTTAAATTTTTGTCCTTTTTTTCAGTGTTTTCAATATATATTTTTCATAAATAAAATGCCCAATTGTTCAATTACAAATGATTCGTGGTCTTTTATATCATAACAAAACTTTCCCGAAAATTGATAAACTTTGAAGAAAAAAATGTCATGTGTAGCGCTTAAAAGGTTTTAATCTCCTAAGATTTTAACATTTCGACTGGATCCTGGCAGTGTATCACTTCAACTTTTTAGTTTTATTGTCGGAAAATTTAAGGATTAAACTTTAAGTTAAATATTGTGTAATCTTTGATCTTACGTTCTTCATGTTGAACCGTGAATCTCATAAAAAAAAAAATAAATCTTTTACTAACAGAGAGAGAATAATTAATGTTCTACGCATTCAGAACATTTGCATTGAAATCTTCATATTTATTCTCTTTGCTATGTTAAAGTTACAGATTCCAATAAAAGAGTTAAAGACTTTGCTAATGATTCGTGATAATTAAATACGTGATCTTAGCTTAAAAAGGGAAGGAAGGATTTCTCAAATCTTTCGCGAAGTTAGTTCGAGAAGCTAAGATAATGAACTTGAGAAGGATTTAAGAACTGTTGGTTCTTGGGGACTTAAAGAAAGAATTCTTTCTGGAAAAGTAAATAATTACTTAGTCTGCTTTTAATCAAAATATCAAAAACTGCCTACATCCAGTAAATTTTCAACGTGTTTTTGAGAAATTATTTCATTAGCTTATGTTTTCAGACTCTTTAAACTGGCTAATTGAATATATAAAATAAACAGTTGGAAACTTTATACCATGAAATGCTTAAAATTGTTACAACGTAAATACTTGCACAAATAAAAATGCACAAAAATACACCGCTATCTAATGGGGTCGTTTCCGAAATTTTAAAAGTACAGTGGCCGCCGCATATATGAATCACCTTTGTGTTAAACAGTTTTGATTCCATAAAGTGGCTGAGTCAATAAAGCTGCTGAGTCAATTAAGCTGGACTTTGTTCTGTTTCTGGCGATTTGATTCATTAATGTGGTTGATTCAATCTATGACTGATTCAATTAACCGGAGTCCACTGTATTTTTTTTCTGAAAGAACACGCTTAAAAACATAGGATCTGCCTTTTTTTTTTAAATATTTTGACTACGTTTAATATTTTTAAGGAATTACTTTAATCGGTGCGCTTTCATTGTTTACTTTTCTGCTGATGACATCACAAATGATTAACTGCCATTCACTGTTGCCATTTGAAGAGCCTAACATTTAATTCGCTTCTTTACTCACATTTGTTGGCAACGATAAGGATGATAGCAAGCGTACAACGCAATATTTAATTCGCTGCATGATTATCATAACGTGGAAACGTGGTAGACAGATGCGCCAAAGTACATCATTTGTGACGTCATAAAAACCACTCCTTATTTTTAAAATCGGATATTTCAAAAAATTAATTAAAAAATAAGCGCTGGGAAAATGAAATTTTTTTTCGCCCCATGTTTTTATTATTTTTTGCTTATTCTATCAATTTCAGTGACTAAAAGTAGTACTTTTGAATGAAGGAAACAACTCCATTACTTGCTAGATAGTTACATTATTTTATTATTTTTTGCTCTTAATTAAATTAGTTTACTGTGATAGTTAATACACTAGACTCCCTATTAACCGAACAGGTACGGTTGGGAAATGTATTTTAAATTGAGGTATAAAATAATACAAAAAAGGAATTAAACAAGAGAATTGTTTTTGGAAAAAGTGAAAAATTTTAACTTTTATCTTGATTTATTACTCCACGAAGTCCTCTTCCTCTACATTCAGCAGAAATTATGATTTTTTTTTTTTTTTTTTGGAGGGGGGGATTCCGAAATCTGGATAATCCGATTTCAATCAACAGAAAGTCTACTGCGTTTAAATAAACCAAAACTAAAATCTATCTACAGATTCATTTGTACTACTCTTAGAAACTCTTTTGTCACGCACAACCTTCGTTATTTAAAAAAAGCCCTATTGACTTCTGAAATGAGCCAATGGCATTTTGATGAATTGATTTACGTTAAAATACCAAGCTCGCAGTACGCTTTTTTTATTTCAGTGCGCGGCATTTTTAAAAATGTTGCTCTTAAGAAATTTGGGATTTTTTTTCAGCTAAAATAGAGATAATAGACCTCACATTTGTTATATTCCCTACCATACTAGCATAAGCAATTTGGCGTGGTCAAAAATTTCTGGTGGGTTGACACCCTGCCAACCCCCCCCCCCTTCCCATTTTTTTATTTGACAGCCGTTGCTCCCATCTACACAATTAGGGTTTTTGTTATAGATAGGTCAAAATATATTCATGTATCTTTATTTTTTCCTTTCTCTTATACTCCATGTGAAGTAAACTTTCTGGTAATTTCCTTGGTTGAAATAAATTGAATTGAAACGAATTGAATAGAATTGAACCTCGATATGTGCCTGCTTAGCAGTATTCAAGTATAAGCAATTTCCTTCCACATTATATTAAACAATACTGCTTATACTTGGATATGGTAAATATTATAATGTTATAATTTTTAGACTTTCAAACATGTATAAGAATTTTCAACAAAGAAATATGACACACACATTTAATAATTATTTAGCAAAAAAACATTTTATAGGAGTGCCCTCTTAACTACAATTACGTAACGCTTGCTTATAGTTCCTGCATTCAGTTTAGAAAAGTTTTCTCAAACATTTATGACAAAACAGTTTTTGTCTTCTTTTCCTGTTTGAATATGCACTTATTACAATAATCCATTGCCCGCAAAATGCTTGAAAGAGGATGCATAATAGCATTTCAAAACCTAATGTTTACATTTTTCACTTAAGTCACACTCCACTTTCCCTCTTATTCGAGGTTAATGATTCAAAACATTTTTCTTTTGCCTCTGTAGCTCGTTTTCAGAATTTTGTTAATGAAAAGTTTAAGTAAAGAGGGACACTCTAGTGAGTTAAAAGGGGTTTGAAAGAAACCTTTTGTGTGTCGTTGATACACTTAACGCATCATTAAGTCCATTTCCAAACGAAAGCTTTTATGCGAACAAAGTATGGAAAAATATGTTAAATATAAACGAGAATTTCAGCTGGATGGTATCGACGACATTCAAAGACAATTTTATCTGCAGTTTGTACGGAAAAATATTAATTTCAATATGCAATTCTTTCTAGGGCTGCAGAGTCGGAGGAAAAATGAATGACTTTTAATCATTTACCCCAAAATCTGTCCGATTTCGCAGCCTCAGCAGAGCTGCGAACTCTGATCCAAAGTAATAAACCTGGAGTTTAAAAGTCTGATTCTTTACCTCAAAGTCAGTTCAGATCTAACTCTACGACACTGACACCGACTCCATAAATCCAAGTCACTGATTAATTCCGTGGAACGTTTCGAGATTTGACAGTTTTTCACCTATATCCCCGTAAAATCAAGTATGTTGAAAAAAAAAATTCTTGAATTGCTGCAAAATGCTCAAATGCAGATTTTCACTGTTGGCAAAAATATTTTTAGCTCCCAGTTTAAAGTTTGAGTGAGCGTGTATATTAAGTGTATCAACGTATATTAGGTTGCGGCCCGACTATATTGACTATGCTCCCAGTGAGAGCGATTAAGTGATTAATAGCAGTAGTCGTTGCAAGGTAGGAATTGCAATTCTCGCATAGCTTTGGCCTAATGCTTCTGAAGCTTTCCATTTAAATCAGGAAACATCTAATCAATTACAGTAAACCTGCCTAATTTCTCTTGAAGGTATCTGAGACGAAATGGACTTTAACTGGGGAGATTTCCCAATTTTACAGAAAGTTTCAAGGTTAATTTCAGGAAGGTTACTGATTTTTGGCGGTAAATGTCCCCAATTTTTCCAAAATATGTTTCTGGCAGAAATTGGGCATATCAGATGCCTATTATTTTCCAGGAAAGTTTCTGAATCGTTTTTACAGTGTAGTCCTGTTACATATTTTACTCATTATTCCTCTTAATGAGTAATATGCTTTTTGACGAGTGAACACAAGTCATCCAGTTCTCTGGAGACATTTGTCAGGACATTATAATCCAAAAGAGCAAGAGAGAAATTGATTCTTCAAACTGTAAAAACGATTCAGAAACATTTCTGGAAAATAATGGGCAGCTTATGTGCCCAATTTCTGCCAGTAACATAACTTGTAAAATTCAGGAATATTTTCCGGTAGAATTCAGTAACCTTCCTGAAGTTATCCTGGAAGTCTTCCTGCGAAATTAAGAAATCTTTCCGTTAAAAGCCAGTCGTGTCTAGAAATATAGAGTAAACTTAGGAATGTATAATATAACAACTCGGCATCTTCCTGATTTATCAAGGAAGCAAAGGAATCCAAGAGCATTATTGCAAACATAGCCAAAGCTAAGCCAGAAATGCAAGTAAATAACGAGAATTTTACCCTCCTGCAATTCTTGCAAAGCAGTGTAATCCATACTTATTCGTTCCTTTTGGGAGCTTATTTAGCATTGACGGGCGGTAAATGACCTGAAGCCGCTGCACTTTATAAATACGTTCAGTTAATCTTTAAACCGGGAGCTAAAAATATTTTTCACAACAGTGAAAAATCTGCATTCGTTGCGACTTGTAGCCATTCACGAAACTTTTTGACAAGTATACTTGATTTTTCCAAGAAGTGGATAAAAACCATCTAAATCCCGAAACGCAACACGGAAATACCCAGTAACGCTTCGGTTTTTTTTTTTACAGTGCAATTTAGTCGACGCGAACGAACTACAATAGAATTACGGTTGTGCAAACCTGTTCAAACCGACCCTGCCGATGAAATATTATTTTTTTAATTAAGAAAATTTATTTTTCAATCAAATTTAGTAGTAAATAAGTAGATTAAAAAGTATTCTGTGTGTATACTTTATTCAAAATAGGCTCTGCGCGTTAGGATTATGTTGTCTTAACATTCATTTCTTCTTTTCTCTGAAGTCATTATTTCTCTTTGAGCACCAAAAAACAGGTAGAGGACTGACTTAGCTCGGTTGCCACAGGCTTTAGCTGAGCATATTGGAGTAGTTTTTACGCCTTGGGTGACCCTACCAGGAGAATACTCTCCCGACGTTCTTCACCCACTCAGCCAAGGAACACTCCCACGCCGGCAACTAGAGCACGAGGCTGCTAGTTCACACTATGAGGCAGCCTGTAGCACTTGAGGGAGTGTTTGTACGAAATAACTAGTAGCGTCAGATGTTTATAAATTTTATTTTGCTGATATTCATTCGGAATCAAATCTTTAAACGCTTTAAACCTTACGATGATTATTAATAATTCTTGTTTAAAAAAATTCTCATGATTTAACGTAAAGTTATGATGAACTAGCTTAAGTTAAATTCAAAACATTTATTAAAAATCGTTAACATTATTGAAATAAGCTTGAAAGAGTGAAATGCATTTAACTCATTAAGATGATGGCAAGAGCAAGATGCATGCTGCTTGCACTCAGGGGCTCCCATAGCTTAAGTGTTTAGGAAGGCAAAAATCTCAATTTGCCAAATGGTGCTCCTAGTTTTCCTGAATGTCGATAGTTTTGCTTAATGGAACTTCAAAATTCTCCAAATGATGATAATTTTCCAGAATCGAACTCCTAATTTAACCGTATGATGATAATTTTGCCGAATGGGCACCAAATTTCGCCAACTAAAGATAGCTTTGCTAAATGGACACCAAATTTCGCCGAATGAGGATAATTTTGCCGAATGGAACTCGAAATTTCCCCAAATAGCGATTACTTTCTAGAATCGAACTTCGAATTTTGCCGAATGATGATAATTTTGCCACATCGTCAGATAAAATTTGAAGGATAAGAACATTTTTGGAAGGTCATAGTCAGTCACCTTTTGTGTCCTCATATCAGGGTGCTCTGCACGCACTCTGCCTTAGTGAATAAATAGGAATTGTCAAGCATGTCCACAAACATCAGCAACTTAAAAGAGAAACACTATCAAATATAACTAATCTGAATTTTCTTGCAGAACTCTGCTTCAAAGTTTCAGTTAAATTTTTGACGAAGAAAATCAGCGTCAAAATTTGCTTAAGCACAGTCAAATCTTATTTAAAAGGCGAAAAGTATGTTTAAAAAAATGCATTTTAGTGACATAAAACTCAGTAGTGAATTTAGAAATAAATCAAATTCAAAAAAAAAAAAAAAGTTAGGAATGCAACATTGAGATAAAAATTCAAGTAAAAATATCACTATTCGAAAAGACAAAGAAAGGAAAATTATAGCAATTTTTCTTCTTGTAAAAGTTTTAGAACAATCATTACACAGTAATGAAAACAGCAAATGTAAGAAACAAAATGCACAATGAAAGTTTTCTTAATAACTAAATTTTAATTAAGGTTCCCGAAAATACTTTTCGATTAGAAAGTGATTTAACACGTTTTCAGGAGCCCCAAAACTTATTAAATAATTTGAAGTAGTATGAGGGGGAAAAAAACTTCATTTAAAAAGGTAATCCGTTTTAATGACGAATGAAATTGCTTTGTGTGTTAAACAAAGCGTGGAAGGTTAAAAATGAAATGATGTTTTTTTTTACCTAAATTATTATTTGATTAGTTTTCGTCATTTTATTCTTTTTTCCAAGTTTTGCTTTTAATGGTAATTGTTTTATTTTTTTATGAAGGTATTCAATTTTCGAGCCATCTAGTGGATACTGAGGGATTTAAGTTTCGAAAACATTATTTAGGTAGAATGTAACGTATGTGGGGGGAAAAACTTGAACTTTTTTAGTCAATCTTGTCTGCGACGGAAAGAAATATTCTTAAGGGTCTGTTATAAGAGATGTTGGACTTTTTTTAAACAAATTTGAGCAACCTCTCCTTTTTTTCTCTGTCACAAAATGTTACCACTTCACTTTACTACCTTCCCACTCCTCTTTTAGGGACACGTCACGCTATATTGCATACATCGCTGAGTAAAAATGCTAAACCAATGTGTGAGATGTCACTCTTCCTGTTACCTCCCCACCCTTCCCTTAGTCATTTGTCTAGCTACATTTCATAAACATTGCTGTAATACATTTTTTTTTATTTAACCCAATATGTGAACCATCACACTTTTTGTTCCCTCTCCTATCCTCTTTTTGTCATATGTTAGGCTATATTGCATAAACAGTGCTGAGAAAAAATATTTTTATTTATACCATATGTGAGACATAACTACCTCCCCACTCATACCTTGATATGTCACTCTGAATTGCAAAAACATTGCTGTGTAAAACTGTTTTAATTTAAGTCAAAATGTTAGACGTCACACTTGTTACCTCCCTACTCCTCTGTTTGTAATACTTCACGCTATATTGCATAAACATTGCACAATAACAATGCTTTTATTTAAACCAGTATGTGAGACGACACACTTCTTGTTACCTTCCCATTCCTCACTTTGTGATATGTCAGACTGCTATATTAAATAAACATTGCTGTGTAAAAATTTTTTTTTATGCCAATATGTGAGACGTCACACTTATTATTATCTCTCTACTCCTGCCTCTGTGATATGTCAGGCTATATGGAATAAACATTGCTGTGTAATTTTTTTTATGCCAATATGTGAGACGTCACACTTCTTGTTACCTCCCCACTCCTCCCTCTGTGATATATCAGGCTATATTGAAAAGAAAATGCTCTGTAAAATATATATACATATATATATATATATATATATTTTACGTCCGTATGTGAGACGTCACACTTCTTGTTATCTCCCCACTCATCCCTCTGTGATATGTCAGACTACATCGAATAAACATTGCTGTGTAAAAATAATTTTTTTTTATGCCAATATGTGAGACGTTACACTTCTTGTTACCTCCCCACTACACTTTGTGATAGGTCAAATTATATTGAATAAACATTGCTGTGTGTTTTTTTTTTTTTTTTTTTTTTTTTTTTTTTTTTTTTAACGCCAATACGTGAGACACTTATTGTTATCTCTCTACTCCTGCCTCTGTGATATGTCAGGCTACAGTGGTGATAAAAAAAATTGCATCACCCGCGCCGCAAAGGAGAGGAATATCATCCCGATTGATCCTACACACAGTCAAGCATCTCGTATCCCAGATGATTTGGGATGTATTTCTGATCAAACAGTTGGTGGGCTTCACTTTGTGCATGGAACAGTAAACGCTCAGGTGTATATTGGCATTTTGGAGGAGAAATTGCTTCCTACTATCCGGGATCACTTTAGTTCAGTTCCAAACGTCATTTTCCAGGATGATTCTGCACCGTGCCATAGGGCAAAACTGGTAAGTAACAATTTGAAAGCTTTTATCCTTACATTAGACTTAAATTGACATGCGTAAATTTCCTGTAATTTGAATTTAGTATTAGATGATAATTTTAATATTTTAAATCATATTAAATCGCACAACGACAGATCACGTACATATTGCCATCATTTACTGTATAGATTTTACACAAATGTAAAATAAAACACAAATCTAGGTATTTTTTTATTTTTATTTTAATTGATAGCAAAGGACCAGCAACTTATAATTTTGGTTTAATGTTTAAAGTATTATATAAAAAATTACACTTTTCTTTCTTAAATTAATACAATAATTTTCTCTTCATTAAATCTAATTATCGTGCGGTCGGCATTATTCACTGAACTCTATTTTAAAAATCTCAATTGATTAGAGGCAGGCTTTCATTAACATAGTAGACAATGTTATGGAAAACACTCTAGTAATGGAAGAAAACATTATTTTTATTATTTTTAATTATATTAAATTGCACACCCACACGTCACTACGCAACCATGTCATGCCATCAAATATTTGAAGTTAAACATTTTAGCTTTAATTGTTTGTACTTTTTAAGTTTATGGCCTTATAAAATTATGTTTGCAGTGATTAACTTAGCTTCAACTCAATGAAAAATGAAAAGTTCTTTTAAGAATACAAAAAACATTAATTAGTGAATTTTTAGCAGTTTTGATACTTAACAGATGTGATTAACCTTCGTAAATTAATTTCCAAAATTAAATTAAAATAGATTAAGAAAATTGATTTGACATTTTTCTAAGCCTAATGAAACAGGAAGTGCAGGCTTATGTTTCAAAATTTTCAAGACTTTCCTTAATGAATAAAAAATCAATGCATATGATTATACTTTAACGACATATAGTTGAATATGTTATAAAGGAAAGTATTCGAATACATCATAACGACACTGCTCGGTTATAAACAACAATCAACAAAAATCGGTTATAACATGGATATGTCACTGGTCTATTTATATCCGCACAGTGTCAAAATTAAGATATGCCTCCCTTTAACTTCATATCTTAAATTCGGGACAAGATTTGACTTAATTTTTACGTCGAATTAATTTTTAAACATATCGTATTGCACTCTTAAAAAAATTCCGAAACGACGATGTATTTTACCAGGGTGTCAAGGGTTTTCTGTTGAAATCAACACTAAAAAAATTCCGAATCGTTACTGGGTATTTCCGTGTTACATTTCGGGATTTTAATGGATTTTATCCACTTCCTGGAAAAATCAAGTATCGTCGTCAAAAAGATTCCCGAATTGCTAAAAGTCGCACGAATGCAGACTTTTCTCAGAGGTGAAAAATATTTTTAGCTTCCAGTTTAAAGTTAACTGAGCGTATTTATAAAGTGTATCGGCTTTGGTTCAATTGCGGCTCGCCCGTGCTAATTAAGCTCCCAAAGGGAGCAAATAAGTACGGAGTACGTTGCTTTGCAAGAATTGCAGGCGAGTAAAAGTCTCGTTACTTATCGGCAATTCTAGCTTAGCTTAGCTTAGCGTTGAGACATGATTGTAATAATGCTCTTGGATCTTTCTTGATGAATCAGGAAGACGCCAAGCTATTAAATTATACCTTCTTATGTTTACTCTAATTTTCCAGAGACACGTCTGGTTTTAAATAGGAAGGTTTCTGAATTTTTCAGGAGGCTTCCAGGATAATATCAGGAAAGCTGCTGAATTTTAGCTAGATTTTTCAAGATATGTTACTGACTGACATTGGGCACAACAGCTGCCCATTATTTTCCAGGAACGTTTCTGAATCGTTTTAGAGTGGAAGTATATTTGCGAAAAAGTGTCGTTAACTGCTGATAATTGCATGAATGCAGCTCAATTACGGTTCGTCCAGATCGATAAATAAGGACGAAATAACTATAGCTTTGCAAGAATTGCGCGTGAATAAGTTATTCTGTGTTTGCTTGCAGTTCTGCATTTGCTTTGACCATATAAGCCAAAATGTTTTAGAAGCTCTCCTGGTAAATCAAAATGGCGTCAAGCTATTGCTACACTGTAAAAATGATTCAGAAATGTTCCTGTAAAATAATAGGCAGCTGATGTACCCAACTTTTGCCCGTAACATGTTTCGCCAAAACCAGGAACGTTTTCCACTAAAATCCAGAAATCTTCCTGTTTAAAGGCAGTCGTATCTCTGGAACTTCAGAATGTTCTTAGGTAGGGATAATTTTACAGCTTGGCACCTTCCTGATTTATGTAGACAATTCCATAAACAGCATTGCAAACGTGACGAAAGCTAAACTAGAATTACAAGTAACTACCAAGCATCTCATTCGACTGCAATTCTTGCAAAGCCATGTGTACCATACTTAATCACTCCCTTTGGTAGCTTAATCATAATTGACGAACCGTAAACAAGCTGTAGTCGATACAGCTTATAAATACTCTCAGTTCATCTTTAAACTGGGAGCTAAAAATACTTTTTACAACAGCGAGAAACTGCATTCGGAAAACTTGCAGCAATTCAGGAAACTTTTTGACAACGATACTTGATATTTCCAGTAAGTGGTTAAAAACCATTGAAAACCCGAAACGTTACACACAAATACTCAGTAACGTTTCGGATTTTTTTACAGTGTATGCTTTTCTGATTGGTTCCTGATTTATTCCAAACCCATAACTGACTTTTGTTGGTAAAGTTTCTGAATTTTTTTGGAAGATTGTAGGTTAATTTTAAGAAGGAAACTTTTTGACTTTTTTCAGAAATTCTACTAGCAGACATTAAGCATATTCGGTAACTATTATTTTCCAGGAACATATCTGATTTTTTTTAACAGTGATAAGTAAAACTCTCAGAACTCAAGTTGAAAAAAATTATAAGTCCTGTAGATATTTTATCCCTCCTCAAATAACTGTAGGGTCTATACGAATGGTTCATCCGTTTTCTAATCGCAATGTATTCAAAAGTATTGCACTTACAACGATGAGGAAAATATTAAAGTAACTACAAACTCATCAGGATTTTGAATTGTGTTAGCCAGGTAGTAATCTGAGGGTATTTTGTTTTCTTTGAAAATTTTGACAAGACAAGAAAAATGGTTTTTTCGTGTTATAATATCCGTGATGTTTACCTGTTCTTTCAGTGCTTTGGGACATTAATGATCTAGTTTACGTACCCTTCACCACAAAAAATGTAGAAAAACTCAAGAATAGTATTGTTGCTGCACTGATGACTTTTTCAGGACTACAATGGAAGATACCAGAACATAATACACAAAGTGTTTCCTTGCTGTTTCGCCATTTTAAAAATACCGCAATCAAAGTACCACCACAATTCAAAATATTGATGAGTTCGTTTTTATTTTTATACATTCTTTATCGTTGTACATGATATAATTTTGGGTATGTGCGCTTCGAAAAAAAAAAGAATCATTTGTAGCAACCCTGTAGTTCTAATGAGCTTTTAATCTATACTGACATTGTGTGTTTCTTCGATCTCGATTTTTTTTTCGTTACTATGGGCCTGCGTATGGTCCCTGGCCTTTTGCAGTCCTTAGAGTAACCCCCCCCCCCCCAGATATGACGCCCCTCTGTCATCGCCGCCATTAAAGAAAGCGTGGCTCCGAGAATTTGGATGCCCAGTTTCCCACCAGGTGGAGGCACATAGGTTCTCACAATACGAAACTACAAAAAAAAAAAAAAAAAAGAAAAAGATGTATTTTGCTAAGTGAGGCTAAGCTTCAAAGGATCATTACATGCCCTTCACTCGAGGTAGCTTTGTTGAAACAACTTTGGAACTGGCGGTTATCAGGATGCGTAACCAGAGAGAAAAGTGAAGGAATCGGCCGGCATCCCTTACGCGACATCAAGCACACCAGGCACACGTGCTACCATTCTCATCCCAGTGAGTTGAATCAACTTTATAGTAATACAAATCATCGGGAAATTGCCAAGCGTTCGCTCTGCACACGAAAAAACTAGTTGAGTCAACTCGGTTCCGTTTTAGCAGCGCTGTGGAGCAACAGCTCAGTTAAATTAGCCTTATTGGAAGACAAGTGGATTGAACTAAGTTGATTCTTGTGAGAACAACGAAAATGGCCAGTCAACTAGTTGCCAGGTAACATTACCTGGTTCTTTTTTTAGCCTACTTTCCCAGTAAAAGTCAGAAAAAGAAGAAAAAAGCATGAAAGAAGGCTTAATGCATCTTAAAAATGTCGCGAAAAACAAAAACAAAAAAAAAAAAAATCAAAAATAAATGAAATAATTAAATAAATATCGAAAAATTAAAAATTGGAAAGTAGGGTATTGAGATGGGGGAAAATGTCTGTCCTTCTGTCGGTCTGCCTGTCCCCGTCCCCCCCTCTAATAACTTTTGAATGAATAGTCCGATTCGAACAAACGTTTTTTGTTCGAAAGATCTCGGCGAGGATACCTCAGTCCCATATTTCACTTTTTGATTTGAACTATTTTTTGTTCAATTTTGAACAGTTCAAAAAAATTTAACAATAGCGCCTACGGGGAAACTGAAAGTCAATGTAGATTCCGTACTTGAAGGCGGATTTATTTCAAACAAATTTTGTTGGAAGTAGCTATTGCCGCCAAACTCCAGACTCCGACTCTGAGAATTTAGAGGCACCTGACTCCGACTCCGACTCCTGTGCCCGACAATTAATCGGACTCCGACTCCCCGACTTCGACTCTGACTTCGTAGCTTTGGCAAAAATTTATACACGGAGAACAAATGACTGACTCCGATTCTTGGATATTCGTCTCCGACTCCTTTATCCCAAAATGAGATTGACTCCGACTCCGACTCCGCAGCTAAGGTTTTCACTGTGAAATAATTATTGTTGATATGATTTGTTTTCATTTTCACGCTAAAGTTTTAATTTAGGTATTCAGTTTTCGGCGAATAAACTGAAAGTCATTTATATTTCTACATAACGATATGCGCAGACGATTTTTTTTTTTTTTTTTTTTTTTTTGACAATGAAAAGTATTTTTTTAAGTTGACATTTTATTGTTCTTATTTATTTTGGTAAGTGCATTAATTCATTTAAAAAATTATTTTTGGCAACAGGGGAAAAAGAAACGATTTTTTTTTTTTTTTTGATATGATGTATTTATTTTAATAAGCTCATCAATTTTAATTATTATTTTTTCGTTTTGAAAGCTGTTAAAGAATTTTTTTAAGGGGAAAAAAGTGTATTAGCTGCTTTGTTGAAAAGGTGCTGTTTTTTTTTTTTTAAATTTTTTTAGATATGTGAGGAATACTTTATTCCTAGAAATTAGCAACAAAATATGTTTGAAACACTTTGCGATTTTAGCTATTTTTGAGAATATTGATCAGGTACTAGAAAGTGGTATGGGTATACGGGAAAATAGGCTCGTTTAGTTCTAGACGGAACTTCTTGATTTTTTTTTCTACTTGACTTAGACACTAAATACATTTTTTTCTCGCTACTCTCTTGGACCACGTTTGATAAACTTTATTTAAAGCAACTAGTTGTGTAAAAGGTCGTTATTCACGCAAGAAAGAAGAATAAGGTATTACATTAAAGATTGAAATTTGATGTAAAAATTTCCCTCGTTTATAACGGAAGCTGAGTTTTAATGTCGCAGATTCCGAATATCATCTTTTTTCATTATAACCGAGATGGTCTTGGTATATCAATTAAAAAACTTGTCAAAATATGTTTCAAGGACATCATATTTTAAACATAGTTGCTAATAATTATTTTTTGGTACCGAATTACTACTTAATTTCAATGACTCTGTCTGAACTATGAAACATGCTTAAGTAGTTAGTGTTTATCTAAAAAAAAAATTAATGTTTCATATAGTGTTCCTTTTATTTTATAAATTTTAATCTCAAACTCTTTGTTTAGTAAATTCTTGGCATAATACATTTTATTTGAACAAACAGTACTACGTTGTAGTATACTTACGTTGTAGTATTGAAAAAAAGAATCATGATGCGTGTTTATTACAGTAAACGTAAAGAATTTTTTAATTTTTGAATGATAAAGTTAAGAAAAAAAAGAAAACCACACAGTAATCCTCTTAAAGATTCTCAAACGTTTCTTAGAAACATTTTCCATTATCATTTTAAAAGCTTTCCCGTTGGAGCAATACATATGAACCTTGGAAGGTATCACTTAATGGTTACAATATTTTTGAATGTGCTTGTCCAAGATATTGGCTTTCAGTAAAAAATTCCTCACAACTTTTTATTATTTCGTTAATAAGGTCTTCTTAGAAAATTATTAAGAACATTATGTCTGTCCTAGAGTGATATTATCAAAAGGAGTCATAAGTTATAGTGTTTTAAAGGTTCTTATCGAAGGAACTTTTAAACGCGGTTAATTAGCTCTTAATTGTTTTCCTGTGGTTACGGTTCTTCCAAAACGTAATGGTCTGCTAAAAGCTTTTTTTTAAAAAAAATCAAAACGTGTTGCTTAGATTCTTGATCATGATAAGCCCAGATATTAACTCTATCATTTAAATAATCTTGAATGCTTTTTAATCTTGGCTTTCAAATAACATATCTATTACATTTCTGAAGTGTCCTTAAATGTAAAAAGCGCATCAGAAATTCAGCTTAAATCGCTTATTGCTTGACAGAACTGCGACTGTGCACTGTAAAAACGGTTCAGAAACGTTCGTGGAAAATAATGGGCAGCTGACTTGCCCAATTTTTGCCAGTACCTTATCGTGCAAAAACCAGGAACGTTATCCGCTAAAATTCAGTAATCTTCCTGTAATTAACCTTTAGAGGCCTATTGAAACATTCAGAAAACTTCCCGTTTAAAGCCAGTCGTGTCTCTGGAACTTAAGAGTAAACTTAGATAGGTTTCATATAATAGCTTGGCACCTTCCGGATTTATCAAGAAAGTTCCAAAATCAGTATTGTAAACCTAGCCAAAACTAAGACAGAATTGCAAGAAAGTATCAATATTTCCACTTTCTTGCTACGCATTCCATAGACATATTCGCGCCCTTTGAGAGATAAATCAGGCTGGAGAAGCAATAAGTGAACTGAAGCCGATACACTTTATAACTATGCTCAGTTAATCTTTAAACTGGGAGCTAAAAATATTTTTCACAACGGTGAAAAGTTTACAATCGTGCAAATTGTAGCAATTCAGGAAACTTTTTGACAAAGATACTTGACTTTTCCAAGAAGTGGATAAAAACTTCAAATCCCGAAACGTTACTCAGAAATAATCAGTAACGTTTCTGAATTTTTTACAGTGTGTTTATACTTAGAAAAGTTAAACATTCTAAATCATGCATTCAAAGTGTTGCAACACTTTGGTATAGTGTTAAACTTGTGTTTTGATAAATACCTTCAACAGTGCCAGTTGAAATTACCAATAGTTCAACGTAAAAAAAAAAAGCAAAAGTTGTCTCTACCATTGCAACGTAACAATCAACGCAATAAATCTAGTGTTGGGAACTTAATTTACTGATTAAAATAATGAAGAACTTTGAAAGCATTTAACGTCATTAATACTTTTTACGTGTATTTTACAACATATATTAAAAAAACACCAATTATATTTTGTTTCGATATATTATCGTATTGTAAAACAAAATCGGTTTTTTTCTTTTCTACCGTTTGGAAGTAGGTTGACAAAAACTTTCTTTGTTTTACCAGATTAAGAACGAGATAACGGTTTGGATGAAGTAAAACTATGCAGAGACTTTAGAAAACCTGTTCAAAAAGAAAATCATACTCATTTCTATTTAAGTGCACTATTATTAAGTTTTGACTTTTTACTCGTAGAATGATGATTAACCATAAAAAATATAAATCTTGAAGTACGTAATTAATGAAATCTCCTAAATGCAAAGACATCGCGGTGAAGAAACAATAATTAAATTAACAAAATGAGCGCATATGTGCTTTTAAAATATTTAGATGCCTTTGGCACAGTTGATGGTAAAAAAAAAAAAAAAACGCAATCCTAAGTGCTTTGATGCCTTAATTTTAATTATATTAGGTGCTTCAATTACATTACAAGTGTGCTCATTAAGGGTTTTTTTCCTTGGGGGAAGGCATATTTTTTTCTGCATGTGCCTATTTTAAGAGATACAGAAGCAGTTTTAATACCGTTACAAAAAAGTAGTAAAGTAATTTTGAATACCTTTAGTTTTTTGCTGTGAATCAAGTTGGAAAAAAAATTAAAAGAAAAGACTTTGGAAGGAATCTAAGTTAAGCTCTTGACGGTAGAAAGAAATAATATTGCTTGTAGCATATTTTAAAAAATATATATAACAATAAAAAGGAAGTTGCTCTATCTTTATATAGCTTAATACGAAAAAAAAGCAAGCCTTTCACGCTATTAAAAAAAAAGAACTAGAAAATTATTGGAGTAGAATCGATATTTTTGAATGTAGAGCATTTTTCATGCAATTTTATTTGGTCAAATAGTTGCCACAAAATCAATGAACTCAAAGCTTAATTTAGTCCAGTATTTTTGTAAAGGCTGCATTGTAAAAACGATTCAGAAACGTTCCTGAAAAATAATAGGCAGCTGATGTGCCCAATTTATGCCAGTAACATATCGTGCAAAAACCAGGAACGTTTTCTGCTAAAACTCAGTAAAATGTTTGAAATTATCATTGATACTTTCCAACGAATTAAGAAATTTCCCCGGTTAAAGCCAGTCAACTCACGAGAAGCTATCAGAAAAATTAAGTAGGTTTAATGTAACCGATTAGAATCTTCCTGACTTAAAAAAGTCAGGAAGAAAAGCTTCATGTTTGCTTTTCAGACATGAAAAGACAAATAGAAGCTTCATGTTTGCTGTAATGCTTTCTTAAAAAAGAAAGCTCTAAAAGCATTACAGCAAACATGGCCAAAGTTCTGCGAGAATTGCTAATAAGAATCAAGCATTTCCTTGCCAGAAATTCCTGCAGCTATCCAGTGACTTATACGCTCAGACTGTGAGCTTAGTCAACCTGGATGACTTGCTTATACGCTCTCACTGGGAGCTTAGTTAATCCGGACAGGTAGTAATCGGACTGAAGCCGGTACACTTAATTAACACGCTCATTCAGTCTTTAAACTGGTAGCTGAAAATATTTTTCGCAGCAGTGAAAGGTCAGCATTAATGCACAGAGTAGCAATTCAGGAAACTTTTATCCGAAGATACTTGATTTTACGGGGAAATAGGTGAAAACCTGTGAGACATCCCGAAACGTTCCACGGATGTAACTAGTAACGTTTCGAAATTTTTTGACAGTGTGCTACACAGTAATAGCTTTCTCAGCGCCTGATGTGAAGGTTATTTATAAATTATGTATTGAATTTCTAAGTGCAGAATTAACATTAAATGCTTTTGCTGGCATAAAATATTTTTTCTAGTGCAATGTTAGAAAGAAAAGTAAAACGCACATGATTGATCACAGTATTTCAGCTTCAACTGAAAATGAGTTACAACTAGAACAATTTATAGCTTTTTTTTTTTTTTTTTTTTTTTGGCTGAGAACATGACTATGAAAATGCAAGTAAAAGAGAAATATTTAAGATAACTTATATATTTCAAAATGAAGAAATTATATGTTTTTTTTTTTTTTTTGACATTACAGAACATAAAAAATAGAACAAATTATTTTATAATTAATTAGCATTGAAATATTTCTTTTTATTTTTGGAAATGTGTACCTTCAAGTTATGGGGCAAAGTGATAACCAAAGTATTTTTCTTGTGCGTAAAATATTTTCTATGTCCTCATTCAAAAAAAATCTTTTTTTAATGAATGAATGAAAATCAGTTAAATAATGAATGAATATTAAATGATTTTTTTTAATGAAGGAATAAAAAACTGAAATTTATTGTTCACTTTTCATCGTACCGTACGGTCAAATCCACAGCACGCACAGCAAGTACAAGAAAACTTGCTTTTACAAATTTGAGCTCAATTAACAGAAATGTTCGAATAATAAGACAGTTTACTTAGCAATTTCTTGATCTTCTCTAATATTTTACTTTAGAAATAAAAATTTACTTCAAAAGCAAAGGTTCGGAAAAATAAAATTTCAAACTGAACTCCTTTTTTCAAGACATGAGACAAAAAAACCTGTGAACGAAAAAAATAAGACTGTTTCAAAGATTTAAAAAAAAAAACGGACGTTTTAGATGCGACTGAATTTCTGAGGAACCTGTCGTGAAATCCGATTTTCATCAGGTCTGGTAAATAGAAATAGAAATAGTCTTATAGTCCATATCACTATGTTGGCACTCGGCAACTCAAAAAAATCAATTATTTTATAAACACTCCATTTGTGTGTGTGTGCGAAATTGTAAATAAAGAACGATAGTCAAAAAAAGAACAGTTGTTCCCATAATTCTTAACTTTTTCATACTAATGTTACAACTAAAACTTCTTAAGAGGTATCATTTATTTTTTCTAAAAATAAAATTGTTAACTTGTTTTTTTAGCTTTGAAGTTTAGAAGCACTTATTTAACCTAGTTTCTTAACTTATGAAGGTAACCAACTATTATAATTTATCTATATAGAATAAGAGAATTATAATTAGATCAAAAATTTTAATTAGCTTATTTAAATTAATAATGTTTAGTTATTGATTGCCAGGGGTGCCAAGAGGGGGGATTATGGCGCAAGTTGCAATATCTAAATTTGGGGGTGGGGGGCTTTTTAACTTTTTAAAATTTATTTATTTATTTATTTTTGAAGAAACTATTAATTTTATTTTGTTTATATTTCATTTCATTTATGTACTTAATTTGTGTGCCTGTGTGTGTATGTGTGCAATGTGCATGTCATTGGCGGTAGCACAGAACTTTTCTAATAAATTAATAATAATAATAATAATAATAATAATAATAATTGAAAATAAATAAATGAACAAATAAATATATATTTTTTGAAAAAGTGAATAATTAAAAATATTTTTCAAAAAATAAAGGAATAAATGAAAAAAAAAATGAATAAATAAAAATATTTTTAAAAAATTTAAAAAGAGAGCTGAAAATAAAAAATGGAAAGAGGGATAAGAAAAATAAGGAGGAGGGGATTGGCGCTATTGAACTTGGGGGGGGGGGGGCGGCACCCATGTTGATTGCTACCTTTAACTTAAGATCAGAAATTTGTCACATTATTTGTCAGGTATCTGAACTTGAGAAAAGGAAGCAATCTGCATCTTTAGTTACGTTCACTTAAACAGCCGGAATTTTCCCATTGTGCGGGAGGAGGAGTTTGAAAAGTGTTTTCACGTTCTTTAATTGTTTTAACAACAGTGGCAATATAGCTTAAAACCAAGAGTTCTAGAAATATGCTTTACACCCCCCCCCCCCGCTTCGCACCTGATCACTTGATCTTTAAATTGTAGTCGCACCCAATTACAGTATGAACACACAAATGACCGAATTCAGTAGCATTTCCTGTACAATAATTTTCATTCACTAATAATGCTTCTACTAAGCCTAATTACAAAACTTGACAGTAACAGTATTATTTATAGCTTATGCTTAAGGTCTCAGGAACACTCAAATCGAATGTTAATGTGATTAGGAACATATTTCACCATCCGTACACACAGGTTAACTTTAGAATTCATAGAAATCAAATCATTATAATTAACTAACCACCAAACTGTGAAGATCATTAATGAGTGTAACGCTAGAATTGAGTTTAGATGATTATCAAAGCGCGAATTTTGGAGCGTATAATTAGAGCATATGAATGAAAACTCCTAATACTTATTAGTAGGGATTGCAATACTGGACCAAAAAGTCAATACCGGTATTCGGTATTTTTAAAACGTAATACCTGAAATACCGGTATCAATGCCGGTACTTGAAATTTTTCAAAAATGCTTGAAAACATTTTGTTTCATTGCCACATTTCATAATTTTGTACAAAAACTTTATTATTTATGAAAACGCATTGTAAACAAATATAAAGTGAAATAAAAAATGTCCTAATAAAAAATTAATAGCAGTAAAAGACATATTGTATCTATTGAATTGTCTCTAGTGCTCAACTTTTCTACAATTGAAAATAATCTTTCTGTGTTCACGCTGGTCCGTGGTACTGCTAACAATGCATGATACACCTCCTCAAATTCTCTGGAAGTCCTTCATTTTCAAATGATTTGGTTTCTTGCGTGTCATTTTTGGATAAATCTTTTTATGGGTGCGCGGGCGCGCGTGTGTGTTTATGTATTGTGTGTATTAATATATATGGTAGAATCCATGTCAATTTAACAAGGGGTGCAACATGATGGTCTCGGTTTTTTTTTTTTTTTTTTTTTTGAGAATTGAACATATAATAAAATTCATAAAAAAATAAGAGATACATTTTTTTGTTTTGTCCAAAACAAATCCTGAACAGGCCACCAAATATGACGGTCCTGTCATGATTTCCCACTTGGCATTTTCGTGAAAATCTTTAAAGTACATTATCTTAAGAACGGTAGAACATATTTCGTTGCGATTTGTTTTATTTAAAAGGGTATTTTTTCTTGTTTAAAAACATATGCAACATTTTGAAATATCTGCTTTATTATTTTTTTTTCACAGTCTTTTGAGAAAAGAATTTTTCAAAATTTTTCCTTTTTTTAGTTTATCAGTACCACTGAGCACTACGTTCCCTGAAAAGGATAGCTTCCACTTTTTCTTTTACCAGATTTTGCAGGCATTTAAAAAATGAGGAGTTGTAAGGAACAATAATGGCAGACCTGAAAATTCAAACACGAATTTCGCAACAAGTGGGCAGAAAACACTTTTAATTAAGTTATATAGCGAAATTTTCATTTTGAGTCTCCACTTTATGCACTAGTTTATTATTTATGAAAACGAGAACGCGGTCTCCAACCGATTCGCCGTATTTCCCCACGCAACCTTTCAGCGTAGTGCCAAAAGAATTGTTAAGCGCAATGCCATCTTGTTCTCACTAAATGTAATATCCTGAATAAAATGGCGTCTCAAAATGAAAGTTTCGCTATATGACTCAATTAAAAGTGGTTTCAGGACACTTGCTGGGGAAAAAAATTGAATTTTCAGGTATGCCATTACGTTAAGAGTTCCACAAAACCTCTAGTTTTTTTAAATGCCTCTAAATTCTGTTAAACGAAAAAGTGGAAGCTATCCTTCTCAGGGAACGTAGTGCTAATTGGTACTAATAAACTGAAAAAAAAAATGAAAAATTTTAAAATCGATATTTTTGTGAAAAATAAAAAAAATTCTTTTTAACTTTTCTTTAAAAAAGACCGTGGGGAAAAAAAACTAAAGCACATATTTCAAAATGTTGTAAATGTATTTAAACAAAAAAAATATCCTTTTAAATAAAACAAATTTCAACAAAATATGTTCTACAGTTCCTGAGATAATGTACAGTCATAGAAAAAAAAAAAAACGAAACAGTTTTAATTATTTGGCCATTATACATGCTAGAAAGGAAAGAAAGAGGTCATTCAACTTGGTTTAAAGTCTTCTTTAAAACTACGTAGGTAAAATTTTGATAAGGGACCATATACAAAGCAAAATGAGCACCAACTCTTGATTTTCAAATAGGAACCCCTATTTTTTGCTACATAATTACGTTCAGACCGCAAAATTCAGCCAGGATACGAAATTTTACTGCATTCCGTGCAGTAGAACAGGAGTTATTAACGAAAAACGTTTTAGGGACCGTCACCACATTGAAAACGCTACTTTCAAGGTCACGGCTTATCAAGTAACGGAATGTAAACAAAGATCGAGATTATCCAGCTCAATTCATGATTTTTTGAAGTTCTCTTTTTTCCGTAATTCGATACTTTTTGGCCGATAATGTTGCGTCGTTGATTTATGGTCGAGAAATTTTTTTTCGAAAAAAAAGTTAAAATATTTACTGATTTTTGTCTATCTGGATTAACCTAAGAAAGACGTATGGGGTTTGGCTGGTCCATCGTATAGATCGTTGTTTAGTAAATCGAATAATGAAAAATTAAAATTAATGGAACTTTTTGCCTTTTCTAATATGAACCTATTGGATTGCTTATATTAAGCAAATTAGCCTCATAGAAATGTAAATATCCAACCTTATACCTAGAAAGATGATGTGAATATGTTTGATAAATGTATTGCGTCTATGTTGCAGGCTTATTTTGGAATGAATAGAAAGTCTTTTGATGTAAAATGGAATTGCGCGTTTCTAATTTCGCAGAACATCGGCAGAAGTTAGGGTCATCGCACACAAAAATAAATTTTACCGCAAAAATTATACCGCACAACGTGAGAAGACGCAGCATTAAATAGATTGGAGACTCGAGCGAAGCAAGGTGAATTTATTCCTTGAAAATTGCTCTAAATACATAAAATGAACGAAGTATCAATCTAAAAATAAAACAGAAACAGGAGAATATAAATACCCGTTAATGAGCAAACCGTTCCTACTCGAACTTTATTTGGGAAAAATTTGGTTATTTGAATTAACACAGTGAGCAAACACAGTAATTGTTTCAGCGGCTTTTTTGTAATCAAAAAAAAAGTATATGTTTCAAATCTTAATTTATGCGAAAGATCATAATGCGTGGTATTTTTAAAAAGGCATAAACACAATCGGCGGTTTTAGTTAAACATGTAAGGGCTCTTAAAAGCAATTTAGGAAAGTAATTTCCCAATGCTGTTTCTAGCAACGAGATTCGAGATGGTCCAACTCATAATTTAAAAAAAACAAAAGTTATTTCAGCTTAAACCAAGGTGAACCGAAATCTGATTTCTTGTCATTTCTCTGATTTTGTAAACAAAACTTAGCATTATTTGATTTTGTTTCGCGCACTATATACCTGCAAACTAACATTTTCTATAGAATCAGGCTAGCGCACCTATAGCAATACTATACGCAGCATACCCGACAAGCGGTTTGATTAGAGCTCCTCGAAAAAGACAGGCTGACTTATCCGACATTTTGGTTCCAAGACAAAATTGGATCCAACCTCGTTTCTAGTATTTATAAATACGTTATAATATTCGCTGGTTGCTATGTCATAAAGCAATTGATGCTAAGTTGAGTAAAATGTCACCTAAGGTAAATCGAGAAAGATTACTTAGTTCACAAATTCAACAAAAACGTATCAAGAAATGTTTACTGTAATAAACCTCATTTTTTCACCTTATTTGTTTTTAATTTCTATAAATTAAATCGTCTTCATCTACAGAATAAAATACTCAAACATCAATCAGGTAACACATCTAAAGCTTTGCCACCACTTTTCTGAAATGAGACTTTTGCAAAAATACTATTTTTTTCGCCCGACAATTTTGGAACCAAAATGTCGGATAAGTCAGCTCCCCTTACATAGGAGCCTTAGGTTTGATCGATCCAGAAACTTCAATTTCGTCCTGCCTGGGAATTTTGCAGACTGGAATCGGAACAGAACGTGCGGGATGAAGAAGTCACCTTATTGAAGCTGAGAGTCCGAATAAACTGGTAGGTAAAGTAAATTTATCTGCTGTATGTTTACGGCATCTCACTGGTGAGATAAATTTTCTTCATCCACCAGTTTTTAGGCACTCTCAGCTGCAATGACATGACACCTGCTTCTTTGTTCGGTTTAACCTACTTCAGGGCTGTTGTGCTCATTATTAGGAATACAGCAGCCATCGAATGGGATAACCAAACCGCAATTATGTCGCAGTGAAGACGCGGGCCACATTCAGCCCTTGAAGCAGGTGCATGTGGCTCGTTGTTTGCTTAAAGATTTAGATCGGAAAGTAGCATTAATTCCAGTGTCATAAAGTTGGAGCCGAATATTCAGATATTGGATTTTGAAAAACATGCATTTAATATGATAGGCATCTAGTAGTTGATAACAATAATTTATTATAACTCTTTTTTCGTCGATATTTTTCCATGTTATTCAAAAAAGAAAATAATTTGAAATTTTATCTTTGTGTTGCGAGGATGATTTTAATGTGAAATGCACCCACAATGACCGAGAAAGTAAATAGAAAAATAAGTATTTAAATTATTAATTAAGAATAGACAAAATTCAACTTAATCTAACACGCAAATTAATGGTTTGTTAAATCTTTGACGAAGTCAAAAAAAAAAAGTTTACAATTAGCCACAACTACTAGTTTCGTGCAGAATACAGCTCAAAAAACGCGTCCTACTAATGCGACGGACATTTCCTCTCCTACATCTTAACACATTGAAAATTATTCAAACACTATACAAAAAAAAAAAGTCATTCCTAAAAACCAGTAAACTAATCTAAGAGCAAATATTACCTATTGACCCATCTGGATACTGTTAAAGGCGAAACTTCACACTGTAGGCTATTTTTCGAGTACTTTTTCCCGATTTAGACAAGGCAATAATTTTTCCTTATAGTAAATTATCACCGGGAAGAGACATTAATTCTACACTGTCTATTGCAACATGACTAGCAAGACAATGAGGCTTTGCTGTATGTTTCTGTGAAAAAGTTGTGCATGTTAATTTTTTTCTGAGTTATTCTTTTACAAAAGGCAATGACTAAACGCAGAAAGAAAAAAACCAACAGAAGTATTTTAAGTGTCGCTTTTAATTTAAGAAGTTCTATAAAATATTCTTTTATTAGACAATGAAGTAGTATTTCGCTTTATTTACACTTTGACGTCTGAACGATATCCACAAAAAACTGACGGTTGCAATATTGTGTTGTTCTTCTGCAGAGACAGGGAATGAATTTATGCATTAAAAAAAATTCATAGACGTAACTCTAATGTAGAAAAACCGCGTTATAATTGGTTTTCTTATTTTGTTGAACAATTTTTTTTCTTTTTTTACGAAGAAACCAACTTTCATAATTTCTGTTTTAAAAAGTATACGGTCCCCTAAAGTGGGAAAAAATGAATTTTTAAGCATAGCGCAAAAACTACTGAATATTTTGTGCTCAAATTTTGGATTCCTACATAAAAGCTCGTCTAGATGGTTTTTCTGTTAAAATTTAATATGGTTTCAGATCATATTTTTTTTCAAAAAATAATAAAATTATTCATAAAAAAACTAAAATTACATTTTAGGTGTAGTAAATTATGTTTTTATTACTGGGTCGATTCATTTTTTGATATAAAAAAACAATCTTTGCCGTGCCTAATCTAGTTTTTGTGTTATGAGTAAAAATATCAAAACACGTTTTAACATTACGAGAGGAATTTTTCAAAACTCGATTCTG
Organism: Uloborus diversus; assembly: GCF_026930045.1. Taxonomy (NCBI): domain Eukaryota; kingdom Metazoa; phylum Arthropoda; class Arachnida; order Araneae; family Uloboridae; genus Uloborus; species Uloborus diversus. The sequence goes on along the minus strand of NC_072738.1, from coordinate 51,300,150 downwards.
AAGTAACGGCTGGATCGAATTAAGCAAAACTTTGTATACAAAGTTTAAAAAGGATGCTGATCACAAATATGTGATAGAAAAGGGGGGTTCTCATTGAAACATTTGAAGTTGATGCTCGTTTTAATATGAAGACGACCCCTTATCAACATTTTTTTACCAAAATTATGTAGAACGTTTTATTCCTGAAACAATGACACCTTACACGTGTCTCTAGTGTCAATAGTCTTTGATTACGATCGAGTGTTTCGTTTTTTTTTTTCTATGACTGTACCTCGTTTCTTCCATTTTTCTCAATTAATTAGAACAGGAGATATAAGCGATTCTAATTAAGCCACTTTTCAAGGCTTCTCTTTCGAGAAATTGCTGTAACACTAGGTTCATTTTCCAGACAATTTTTTTTTCTAAGACTACATTAAAGATTTTGACCCCAAGATTAAATAACGTCAGAAATAATGGCCGTCTTTGGTGGCCTGTCTCTCGGCCCAGGATTTTTTTTTTTTTTTGGGCAAACAAAAAAAAAAGTATTTCGTACTTTTTTATGAATTTTAACATATATTAAATTCAAAAAAATCTGAGACCATCATGTCCCGCCCCTTGTTGAATTGACATGAATTGTACCATATACATATATTTTTTTTAATTTAAAGCTAATTGTAATTTCTTTTCGAGGGACGATACTTTTCCAATATTAACATTATTTTCTCTTGAGCAGGAGAGGTATGTGTTTGCTTTTTATTAGCCCTTTGGTTTGAAATTTACAATAAATTTGACTAAATTCTATCTTGTTAGTTTCCCTTATTCGTTTTCGATTCCTTTTCCAAATTCTTTGCGATTTTAAATGTCTGAAAATATATTTACCTCTTATGCTTTACGTCTACGCAAATTTTTAAGGCACTATATAATTTCTAAATATTATCTTGCCAAGCATAAAGCCAAAGAGCGAGACACGACAATAAACCAATGCTGGGGGCAACAAATTACCATTTGTTATGCTAACAAGAAAAAGGTTTTGTCAAAATTCAGTACAGTTGAAACAAGTGTATAAAAACTAAATCACAAAGTATTAATGCAATTGATGGTTGTATTAAATTGTTCATAGGATAAACACATTCAAAATAACCCTCGAAATTGACTTTAACAAAAGAGAAAGCGAGTGATCAGGAAAATGGAAAAAATAAAAACATGTTGCACAAAAGCACACGAAAATGCGCTTAATCGCACCATCCAGTAATGGCAATATCATTTTGAAATCTTTGCGCTACTTTTCTTTTAAAATATTCCATTAGTTCGTGCTTTTAAAGCAAAATTTTTGTTTCAGTAGATTGATTTTGTGACGGTTTCGGAATTTCCTTACAATGTAGTGCAACTGGCACCCGTTTCACATTTGATTTTGTTGCTCAATTATTTCAGTGTGCTTAAGGCTCTTGCACCACACTGTAAAAAAATTCCGAAACGTTACTGAGTATTTCCGTGTAACGTTTCCGGATTTCAATGGTTTTTATCCACTTCTCTGGAAAAATCAAGTATCATTGTCAAAAGGTTGGCTTGCTACAAGTTACACGAATGCCGACTTCTCATTGTTGCAAAAATGATATTTAGCTCCCAGTTTAAAGATTAACTGAGCGTATTTATAAAGTGTACCGGCTTGTGTTCGGTTACGGTCCGTTCATGCTGATTAAGCTCCCAAAGGTAGCGGATAAGTATGGACTACGTTGCTGTGCATGAACTGCAAGTGAGTAATACTCTCAATACTTGCTTCCAATTCTGGCTTAGCTTTGGCTATGCTTGCATTACTGCTTTTGGGATTTCCTTAAAAAATCAAGAAGGTGCCAAGCTATTATAATATAGCTGCTTAAGTATATTCTGAAATTCTAGAAACGCGACTGGCTTCAAACGGGAAAATTTCTGAATTTTTCACGAAGCTTCCGTTATAATTTCAGGAAGGCTACTGAATTTTATCGGAAAACGTTCCTGGTTTTTGTAAAGTATCTTACTACCAGAAATTGGGCACATCAGCTCCCCATTATTTTCCAGGAACCTTTCTAAATCGTTTTTTAAGTGCAATAATTTTTTTCTAACATTAAACTTTAATAAATTTATTTAAACACCAGGCCATCCAACAGTATCCAATATGTCTTTTGAATGCTTTTTTATTAGTAACGCCATTAACGACAGAACTATAACAGCAAAGCCTGAATTTCATGAAATAGTCATAAGCAAAAAAAAAAAAGTCAAACGTGTCATTCGTCCTTTTGCAGGGAAGATTGATCATACGAAAGAAAACTGCCTCTGATATTGACTATTCAACAAAAAAGCAAATGTGCTTCACGAACATTTAATCTTAATGCTCACAAAAAGTGTCCTGGCAAAAGAGTGACAGCTGAGACATCTGTCAAGTTAGAGATTGCAATGGGACTACGGTTTAGCAGACAGGAGGAAAAAGTTGAATGGTAACAAATTTCGGATTTTCTTTAGTGACTTAATTATGTGAGGATGAATCGTCGTTTTAGAAAAGAAAATCAACGAAGGGTTATGGAAAAATTATTATTCCTGGCAGATAAGAGAGAATTACTTTTTTAACTATAAAATGTTGTTCTGAAAAGTTTATTCCCATGCATAAATAACTTATCTTATTCAAATAACTGCGTTTTCTTTAAAAATAGTAAAAATAGAAAACATTGAAAAAATACCTTTGTGCAGAAAAGCAAAAGATTACAACATTATATCTGACACATTTGCAGAACTGCGTACACGGGTTTCGGAGTTTCAAGGAACCTGTTTCTCAATGTGTGAAAAGTTATTTTGTCTGTTGTATTTTCAGTTATAAGCTCAACTCTTTTGCAGAGGGCGGGGGGGGGAGGGGTTTGTATCTCCGAATCACTGCCAAAGTGCGTAACGTAACGTTGTGGGTTTTTTTTATTTTTAATATAGCTAATGTTAAAATATTTTAAGTTTTACCAAATTCTTGTCATCCCTTTACTGCTTTCAATTTGATGGAAACGAATTGAGGAACTATCGCTTGTGAGATGTTACGGTTACAGTGCAGTGTGAAGAGAAATTGAATATCAAATGTAGAGGTCCCCCCCCCCCACTTTGTCTTTTCCATTTCAAAATTTTATCCTTTTCGGAAAACGACTCCGATGCGGTAAAAGAACATTTTGCGAATACAATTTAGGGTTGCATTGGTAGGGAGCCCTTTGTGGTTGTCGAAAATGATGTCACATTTTTTTCTTTTTTTTCAACATTTTGACTTGTTTTCTCAGTTTTCTCAAAGTGTCATGCTTCACCTTATCCCCTTCCTTTGTCACATGTCACACTATTTTTCGTAATCATACTCCTGTTGAAAAATTTGTGATGTGACACTTCCTGTTATCCCTTGTCATACTTTGTCACGATTTCACGATCCCCTTCCCCTTAAAGCGTGACAACGTTTGTGGACAGCACTTTGAATAGGAGAAAATTCCGAAAAAGAAACAGTGAAAAAGATGAAAAAAATTCAGTATCCAAATGAAAATAAATTGTTTGCATAATACAAATATAATCTTTAAATATATCGTCTCATGCGAGTATTCATGAAAGTCTATGCACTTTAATAACATCCATTTTTTTACGATTATTTGTTTATTACTCATATGAGTATCTTCTTTTCATACTACAGTTCACACTATTGTATTGTGTTCCTACGAAACAATTACTAATTCATATCTTGTCTTTCATCAAACAGCCATTGAAATCCCTTCAAACATACACACCCCTGCTCTTTTATAGTCAATTTTGTCAAGTAAAATTACTGGTAATGTATTTTCTAAAAGTTTAAGAAAAATCATTTATACTGTATCAATAGAAAGGAGCAAATGTCGTTATGTTTAAAAGTGGCCAGATTTCAAATCGTTAAAGATTGACATTGTGCGGTTAGCACCGATATGACCATCCTGTGAATGTGATTGGATAACTTGATTAGATGGCCAACACGTGACTGGAATCAATAGATGAATAAACCTAGACAATTGTTAAGACATCTGAAACGTGATGAAATGGAATCAGCCATTACGGAAACATTTTTTCGTCTTCCCAATACTTCCAAAGTGTTGATAGCGTTAGATTTTTTGCCTAAATTCTTAAGTAATTTGGTTTTGTAAAAAAAATTCGAAACGTCACACATCATTTCCGGGCATCCCCCCCCCCCGTTCCGGGATTTAACGCTCTTATATCAGTTCCCTGGGCAAGACAAGTATATTTGCAAATATACTTTCTGATTTGCTACAAGTTTCATGAATGTATAGTAGGGTTGACCGGGGCACGTTTACGCGGATTTTTTTCAATGAATTTTTTAATTTTTATGTTTTAGCTTAGGAAAATCTAGACACTGCGGCTTTATGAAGCAGTTAATGGAGTCAAAATTGTTATATTTATTTGTTGCTTATTAGTTTGTGTTTTTAACCATTAAAAAAATAATTTTTGAGTCGAAGTCGGTTGCGTAAGCTTGCTCCGGGCACAGGTCACGTTCATGCATATTTATTTTGACACCTAATGTAGTTCTGATAGTGTTTTGAACATAATGTCTAACTATCCTAAAATAAAGCAAATTTATTACAGACTAAATAGTGTATAAAGTTGAAGCTGAAGGGGCATGAAGACAGCACTATATGATTGTGAGCTATAAGATACGAATGTGTAACTTAATCAAAAACTAAATGGTTAATTTCAAAACTAAATAGCCGGAAAAAACTAAAAATTTTGAGACAGTTTGGAACGAAAAAAGTGTCAAGGGCACGTTTAAGTGAGACAGAGTAAGAACGTGCGTATAAAGATGCTCCGACGTCAACGCGTAAACTTGCTCCATTGCCAAGTTAGGATTAATGTTTAACGTGCAAAAAAATCTAATAACATTTCAGTTCTTATAAATCCAATTCTCAAAAAAGGAAAAAAATCTGCTAATTTTTATACATTTGTTCTTTTTTTAACTAAGTATGTTTTATTTATATTTAGCTTCAAAACGCTCAACACAAAATTTACTCGACGTGGTAAAAAACATATTTTTCTTTCTGCGTGCTGAACCAAAGCTCGACTGATGCTCAAAAACTTGTGAGGGTATTTGCTAAAGAGCAGCATCAATCTGTTATGATTTTTGGCTCTCCAGTTATAGTTCGTTTTGAAAAAAGGGTACTTTGTAAACGTGCCCCGGTCTACTGTACACACTGTTGCAAAAACTTTTTAAGATATATTCAGCTTCTTTACATTGTATTTCGCCTTCAGCTCTGTAACGGTGCTCTCTAATTATGTGTGTCTCAAACGAAGGCAAAATCCAGTCTTTGGATCATGTGCCGATATGGTAAACTCTAATAACTGTTTTAATGCGAGAACTAAACTCACAGTAATCAATTTTTTAAGTATTTTTTTTGAATTGTCGAAAAAAAAATAAGTAAAATTATAAGTAACTTATATATTCTAAATATAAAAAAATTACATCAATACGAATTATTTGATTGCAACATATTTTAAATTTACACCTGAGTATTGCAAAAACTGAAAGCAAGTTATTCAAAAATAAATGCGGATCACATACAGATTTTTTTTTTTTTGTAAAAATTAATGTTCACAACATGCACATACAAAACGGAAAAAAAAGAAAGGGTATGTGGAGACATGAAATGGAATTATAAAACTTATTAATTGATCGTTCTATCTTATCACTTACTTCTGACTGAACTACATAGAATAAAGGTGCGAACCATATTTAAAATTCAAATTGTACCCAGATTTCTTTAAATATTTATCGCGTCTTGAAATGCATATTTAAAGTAAAGCTACAGTTTATTTAAATCAACGACATGATGAGCGAGGGACAATATTATAGTTTCGTATGTAAGGTTCGTTTCAGAGGAAAACTATAACGGGAAAATTAATGTGTATGATTAGGGAAAACTTTAGAATCACTCAATATTCTTTTAAAAATGCGCTACAGAAAACGATTGTCAACTTTTCTGCAATATAAGTCTACTTCTATAGACAACAAACAATAGAAATTTACCTTTTCTGTTGTGATAGATAACGTAATAACTAATTAGTGAAAAAGAGAAAACGTTTGCAGAAAATAATGCTATAACACAAAGCATTTGAATCGGAAGCACTTAGCAAGTGTTTGAAATGATTAATAGTTTTATGGCAACAAGACGATAAAATTTCAGAAATAAAAAATAGGATTGTAAATGCACTTTTTTCCTTTCAAAAAATACAATTAATCTCGGTTAAAACACAGCTTTTAATCAAAGAGAGAAACATTCCGAACGAAAAAGTGTCACATGTTGAAAGAGAAGCATGAATCCTATTATGAAACGGCCAGTAGGAATGTAGTGTTAATGAGGAAATTTATCAGGTGGAAAAAAATCTGGGAGAAGAAATAATATTTTTTCCCTCTTTTTAGTTCCGAAAAGTACATTTAAATGATTGGAAGTTTTAATTGCTAAGATTTAAGTCCCCGGTGAATTTATGAAACATTTTCTTTTGGTTTAAAAAACTGGCCATTAGTGCCATTTTTTATAAGTATTGCAGTAATTTGAGTGTTACTTTTAAAAGAGATGTAGTATCGATTGAAGAAACTATATTCAGTTTCTTTCCTTTTTGAAAAAAAATACGAAAATATGGAAGTTGATAAATATTTATCACTTTTACTTCTATTTTGGATGACTTGCTAAAAAAAAATTTGGTATACAAGCGATTCTTTTTCAGTGATAATTTATTAATTGAATGTCGTAAAAAAGTAATTAACAGATGGAAAAAGTAAAAATGAGCAGTTTTGAATGTGCTTTAAAAACAATTTAGCTGTGTATTTTATTTGTATGTTCTCTTTTTGTAAAGATTGCAAGCATCCTTTTAATTGCTAAGGATCTTAAAAAAATAACTGCAGGTGCAATTTTTACTGTAGAGGACAAACTCAGCGTGCTTGAAAGATCATCAAAATCATGTGGAAAAAAACAATTAAATAAGTCTTGTGTTGCTCAACATTGTAGGGATTCGAATCTCTTTCAAATTTAGCTTATCAAACTATCCAGAAATGCACGAATTAATCAGATTTTCGTTCTTGGATACATCTCCATATTTTAATTATTAGTTCTAATTAACAGTATTAAACAATATTAAAGCTATTCAACGTTCTTCTACTGTGTCATCCATTTTTATAATTCTCTATTAGTTTTTATAGTTTATCTTTTTTTTCCATCTATTTTTATCTATCTCGCATATTTTAAAACTGTTTTGTATGTTTTGGTGAGTTCCTTTTGTTTTCGCTTTTGTAAAACAACTGGCATTTTCCTGTCTCTTAAGTTTCCTTTTCTTTTTTTTTAATGTTTTGTTCTTTATCTAATATATTGTTCCTAAATATTTCGTTTTTCTTTCCATTATGCTTTCTGTTTTCTTGCGGTTCGTGATTTTTCAAATTATCTTTTTTGTTTGATTTTAAAATTTAGCTTTTTCTTTAACCTTCCGCCAATCGAATTTTCTTTCTAGCGTTAATTGCGTACATGAGAGAAAGCTCTTGCTCCCTGTTTGCATTCCTAATGCTTATTTATTGGTTTATGAATTTCTCATAGGTGTTTTGTAAATATACCATTTTTAATTTTAAAGCTGCTCGCACCCGACAAAAAAGCTTTAGCGTTCGCCAGCTAAGGGAAAAGAAACGAAGAAACGTTGGCGGACTTTAGTGGCTCTACAAGTTCAAGATAATCCAAGCGATTAGTAAGGCCTCATTTTGGAATATGCTGTGCAGTTTTGGTCGCCTTATCTGAGGAAAGATATTAGTGTATTGGAAAGGGTTCAAAGAATGGTAACTAGAAGAGTAAGGGGACTTTCAAATTTAGATTATGATACCAGACTTAACAGTCCTAATATGTATACCCTTGAGCAAAGGAGGATCAGAGGGGACAGGATTCAGTTGTTTAAATTTATCCAAATGAATGATGTAAATGGATTAAATTTTTGTACCGAAAGCAGGACGAGGAGTCATAGTTTTAAGATATTCAAATCTCAGGGTAACCTGGAAATAAGGAAAAACTGCTACTTTAGAAGGGTTGTGGGCACTTGAAGAGCCTTACCTGAAGAGATGGTAATGAGCAAGGGGGTAGATAGCTTTAAGAGGGCCATTGATCTTCATTGGGGACTAATAAATTGACTAGGACCAGCTTAGCTGGGTCAAGAGCCTGTTGCTGGTTGTCACATTTGTATTTGTATTGTATCCCCGCTCAATTCAAGGATCACGACTGCACTACAATTTCAACTTTATTACATTAAATGAAATAAGTTAGAAATTGACAGTCATTCGAAGAATTAGTCCCTATTTTTGAAACACTAAAAAGAATGAATTGGTACATCATTTCAGAAATGCTTACTGGATGCCCGAGCGAGGGAAGTCTCCTTGTTACTTAATTACAGCGCAGTGAAGACGCGCGTCCACAGAGGCGTAGGAACTTTGTAGAAGTAGGGGGAGCTGGGGCATATGATGAGAAGTGTCTGGTATGTAAGGGGCAGAAGCAGTGGCCCCTTAAAATAATAGGTGGGGGGGGGGGACTTTAATTTTTTTTTCTACACATGAAATTAGCTTCGAAGCTTCCATCTCTTTTTTATCTTGTATCAATTGTTTGTGGAGAGAATGAGGTGATAAAACTTCTGGTTTTGAAAGAAGGTCAGTCAGTACTCGATGATGAGCACGTAGAGATAGAGGAGTTTCGGGGATCCTCCCCCGGAAATTTTTCAGAATTCTTGTTCTTAAAACGAATTTTTAGGCGATCTTTGGTAATGTTAAGGGGAGAAAAGTTTTGAATACGTTCCTTGAAAATTTTTAGAAATTAATGTCTTAAAAACGCGATTGTATACCATATTTGTTGACTTTAGTGAAAATATGACTCGAAGAATTGTCCTCGATCGATTTTTTGAATCGATTTACATCTCCCGCCCAATATTTCGATCTTGAAGTCTTAAACGTAATTGTAGACAACCTTCAATGATGTCAGAGGAAAAGACTGTACTAGGGCTCTACTTTGGAAACTTTTAAACTTGAAGTCCTACTAGAGAGCGTTTTTCTATGGTGTTATCAGAAAAGGTTCAGAGGTTCCTTCTCGTTAATTTTTTCGAAATTGTAATCGCTAAAACACGCGACTGTGGATCATATTTGTTGGCGTTAGGGGCCCAGAAATTTTTTTTAAATTGAAGTCCCAAAAACGGAACATTACATAATCTTCCATGTTGTTGGATGGCAAGATATCCAGGGACTCTCTTCCGGTAATTTTCAGGGAATCGGAGCCTTGAAAACAAAATTTGAGGTGCTCTGTAATAATTTTGGAGGAAAGGGGAGGCTTCGACGGCGTAGCATTTAGAAGAATTTCTTATTTTCTGAGAACTAGAAAAAGGCGAATAGATGAAACAGGAGGGCGGAGAAACAGAACGTTGGAAATGTGTTAAAATGAAGTGTTCGTTATATATTATATTGTTCAGATAAGTTTTTGTAAAAGTCTTTGATAGAAACAATGAAATATTAATATAATAATATTGTTGGGGTTTTTTCTGCAATAGTAGATGAAAAGTAACAGTTTTGTAAAGAAAATATATCTGTAAGTGACGAAAAAACCGTAATTTAGAAAGCAAAAAAACAAGAATAATTGTAACTTCAAAAAATTATAATCTGAGGGGTCAGATAACTTAAAATGTGATAAGTTTTTGGAAAGTTGAAATTATTTGAACAAGTACAAACAACCTTAGCAATCTTTTTTAGTTATGTCTGGAGCACCCATGCTATTCATATTTAAATGCCAAACTGGCTCATCACCCCCAGCTTGCTAGACACTTAATCTTTTGTTCCAGAATTATAGAGAAATTAGCCCAAAAATCAAAAATAGGATGTTTTTTCTAATTTGTGTGGTCTTAAAAATGTATTCTAGATGATCTTTGTTAATGATAGGGTGGAAAAGTGGCCTGGAAGCGTTTTCCTCGGCATTTTTCGAAATTGAAACTTGAAAAATTTTATATTTTTCCTCTAATTACGTTAAGGAGGTTGGTATTTTAGGGTTCTTCCTGGAAATTTTTCAAAATTGTTGTTCTGAAAACGCAGTTTTAGACATTATTCGGAGATGTTAATTAGAGGAGAAATCCAGGGCCCCCCTCCCAGAAATTTGTCGAAAATGAACAATCTAAGAAACGCAGCTGTATGCCATCTCTCATATCTTTATGAAGACTGGAAATTTTTCCAAATTGGAGCTGCAAAAACAATTTTATTTGACTTTTAATGACGTTAGGGGTGAGTTTTCGGGTGCTTTACCCCAGTAATTATTTGAAAGGTAAGACCTTAAACGAAATTTAAGATTATTTTAAATTATATTGCTGGAGGTATAGGGGCTGAAACTCATTAATAAAATTTTCGAAGTTAGTTGTCAAAACTAATGTAGTTTTAGATTATAGTTGGCTATGTTACTGGGAGGAGCGGTTCGGGATCCGTCTTCAGCAATTTTCCGATAGTGAAATTCCAGAAACGCAATTTTAGATTACTAGTTGACCCGCGCGAAGCATTCGCGTTCAAAGGAAGAATTTTCTGATTTCAATGCAACCTCGAGATGCTATAGACCGAAGCAATGCGTAATAAAGCAGCAAAATAAATTGAAATTTATCCTTCTGCAAAGTCAAACTTCGATTTACCCTCTTAAAATCAATGTTTTGTTTCCTGATTTTAACAACAACAGATATACAGCTTATAATTTTGCATATTAGTGGAAACTTGGATTAAAATTCTGCTATTTATTTCCAAAATTATTTGAGTGGTTTGGTTTCTCCATAATGAAATTTTCAATTTCTAGCCTTATATTTTTATTTATTTGAAATACAAGCGTTTGCGGCCCCCGTCAATAAAAAAAAAACATTTTGAATTTTTTGGTAGTTCAGACTTATCTTAGTTTTTACACTTTCTTTTGTTTTAAATGTCATGTCTCCAGAACATCGCGATAAAATTTTCGTTTAATTTCACCTTTTGTATTTAAACACTTAGAACTAGCACACTAACAGTGGTGTGACTAGTCATGACATTTTTAAATCTCGCCTTACTCTGTTTCAACTTTTTCTCTAATTAAAATGTATTTTGGTGGCACATATATTTTTCTCTACTTAATCATTATTTTCATGATGATATTTTTACAAAAAAAAAGAAAAAGAAAAAAAGAAATTTAAAAATGCCGGCAGCCCCTATGTAGTTATGTTAATTTACATATTTATTTTTTACTTGACTGACGCTTGTCATAGATTTGTACTAAACACTGAATACTTTCTTTTCGTTAAAAAATGTTCGAAACGTTCGTTTCAGCGCTCCTCAGAGGTAAATCATAATGCATAACCTTGCTGGGATTTTCCTAAATAATATTCAGAGATTGCATTTGCTTTCAAATTTTGCAGAAAAAACTCTTTTCGACACTTTTATTCTATTTGTTCACTTATCATTTCTATTACATGTTCTTAAAATCGTAAAGGTTTCCTTTCTGCTTTTTTTTTCATTACTAATATGAAAATGGTGACGCCATTTCTGAAAAACTGGGGGGGGGGGTAGCAAAACCCTTCTTGGTGATGGCTCTGGTGCCCCCCCACCAAAAAAATGTTTGGTTATGCTACGCCTCTGACTGGTACTGATTTTCGCAGGCCGCGGAGTAGAGTCCACTTTCCCGCATTTCGGTAATCAAGAATGTTTAAACAGTGAAAAAAAAGGTGAAGGTGAATTCAAGTGCACTGACCACTCCGTCTGCTCATTGCTTTTGTTGCTCATTGGGTAGAAATTCCGAAATTCCCAAAAAAGGCAGATCACATTTTTGAAATCAGGTTTGAGGTAAACAATGTACGGCAAAAAACAGCAGTGAAAGAATTTTCCGGGGGAGCTAAGCCGATCTGAAATACTCCAGGGGAAGCTCAAGCTCCCTCAGCTCCCCCCGTTCCGACGCCTATGCGCGTCCACGTGGCCCGTTGTTTGCTTAAAGAATAAGATCAGAAAGTAGAATTAGTTCCAGTGTCATAAAGTTGGAGCCGAATAATCAGATACTGGATTCTGAAAAACATGCATTTAATAAGATAGGCATCTAGTAGTTGATAAAAATAATTTATTATAACTTTCTTTGTCGATATTTTCCCATGTTATTCAAAAAAGAAGAAAATAATTTGAAATTTTATCTCTGTCTTGCGAGAATGATTTTAATGTGAAATGTACGGACAATGACCGAGAAAGTAAAGAGAAAAATAGTATTTAAATTATAAATAAAAGTAGACGAAAGCTCAACTTAAAATCTAACACCCAAATTAGTGTTTTGTTAAATCTTTGTCGAAATCAAAAAAAAAAAAAAAAAGAGTTCACAATTAGCGACAACTAATACTTTCGTGCAGAATACGACTAAAAGCACATGGTCTACTAATGCGACTGACATTTCCTCTCCTAGATCTTGATCTAACACATTGAAAATTATTCAAATACTTTACAAAAATAATAATAATAATAATTCCTAAAAAACAGTTAACTTATCTAAGAGCAAATATTACCTATTGACCCATCTGGATACTGTTAAAGGCTAAACACCATACTGTCGGCTATTTTTCGAGTGCTTTTTCCCGATTTAGACAAGGCAATAATTTTTCTTTTTAGCAAATTATCACCGGGAAGAGCCATTAATTCTACACTGTCTATTGCAACATGACTAGCAAGACAATGAGGTTTTATTGTATGTTTCTGTGAAAAAGTTGTGCATGTCAATTTTTTTCTGAGTTATTGTTTTACAAAAGGCAATAGCTAAACAAAGAAAGAAAAAAAAAAAAGAAAACAGAAGCATTTTAAGTGTAGCATTTATTTTTAAAAGTTCTATAATAAATTCTTTTATTAGACAATGAAGTAGTATTTCGCAATACTTACACATTGACGTTTGAACGATATCCACAAAAAACTGACGGTTGCAATATTGTGTAGTTCTACACAATATTGCAACCGTCACACCTACAGCGAATACATTTATGCATTTAATAAATTCATAGACGTAACTCTAATGTAGAAAAACCACGTTATAATTGGTTTTCTGATTTTGTTGAACATTTTTCTTCTTTTTTTTACGAAGAAACCAACTTTCATAATTTCTGTTTTAAAACAGTATACGGTCCCCTAAAAACGGAAAAAATGAATTTTTAAGCATAACGCAAAAACTACTGAATATTTTGAGCTCAAACTTTAGATTCCCACATAAAAGCTTTTCTTGATTGTTTTTCTGTTAAAATTTAATATGGTTTCAGATCATATTTTTTTAAAAAAAATATTAAATTAATTCATAAAAAACTAAAATTACATTTTAGGAGTTGTAAATTATATTTTTATTATTGGGTCGATTCATATTTGGACATAAAAAAATCAATCTTTGCCGTGCCTAATCTAGTTTTTGTGTTATAAGTAAAAATATCAAAATACGATTTAAAATTAAGTGAGGATTTTTCAAAACTCGATTCTGATGTAACGGCTGGATCGAACTAAACAAAACTTTGTATACAAAGCTAAAAAAGGGGATGCTGATCACACAAATATGTGATAAAAAAAAGTGGGATTCTCATTGATATATTTGAAGTTGTGGCTCGTTTTAATATGAAGACGACCCCTTTAAAACAATTTTTTAACATAATTATGTAGAACTTTTCATTCCTGAAACAATAACACCTTACACGTGTCTCTAGTGTCAATAGTCTTTGAATACGATCGAGTGTTTAGTTTTTATTTTTTTCTATGACCGTACATTATTTTCTGCTGCTTTAAATACATGCGAAGGATTTGGCGGTTCTTACAACAACACCTACCTTTACTTTATTTTCATTCACATGTTTCCATCTCTCAGCATTCAGTTTGAAGCGACCATCGATGCTTCTTTTACTGCAAGTGCGGTACTCTCGAAGTTGGTTCTTACGTTTATAACAATTAAACTGTTCGAAATATAAACTGGTGGCGATGACAAACTATTGGTTTTAAAAAATAGTATAACTACGCATCGGCATAATTTATAGTCACTCACAACTTGGTAGAATATTAAATACTCATCCATTTATAGTCACTCATATCTTTGTAGAATATAAAATACTCATCCATTTATAGTCACTCCCATCTTGGTAGAATATAAAATACTCATCCATTTATAGTCACTCACATCTTGGTAGAATATAAAATACTCCTCCATTTATAGTCACTCACATCTTGGTAGAATATAAAATACTCATACATTTATAGTCACTCACATCTTGGTAGAATATAAAATACTCATCCATTTATAGTCACTCACATCTTGGTAGAATATAAAATACTCCTCCATTTATAGTCACTCACATCTTGGTAGAATATAAAATACTCATACATTTATAGTCACTCACATCTTGGTAGAATATAAAATACTCATTCTACTAGCCATTTCGTATTTTGTCACATAAGCATTAATTTTGAATATTTTCATTGTCCATCATCTTCCCAAAGTCTTTTGACAGTTAATGACTTTTAAAATAAATTATTTTTAAACCCTAACAAGGTCGGGATGGGGCGTTAGTTGGTTATAAACTACCACTATAGATAGTCAGAAACTTCACAGGTAGCGCCAAAAACACTGATTCAAATCTCAGTTGATTACTGTTAATAAATTTGTATTTTTTATAGACCGCTTCACTAATACCTGATATTGATAAGTTTTTTTAAGGTACAATTAACTTTCTGAAAAAGGTTATACTGTTTAATGAAACTGATAGTTAAATGATGGATAACTGGAAAATTGAATCGACAAGCTTGAAAAGTGAATAAATCCAGCCACGCGTTGCTGTGGCAAAGAAGTTGAATCAAAATAATATTTTGCTCATTATTTTGATAGAATCCAATAAGTATTTTTTAATAAAGCTTAAAATAGTGTAGCCAATTCTAAAACATATGAGATTGATAATGGGCATGTTAGGCTGAAGTAAGTACTTTTTAAATTTAGTAAGAAGTAACTAAATTTTCTATGGTAATGCACTATACTCAAGCTTGGTAAATTTTGCAAGTATGACCTCGGCCAAAAAAATATTAACTTGAAAGTGATATTAAATATCGAAGCTGATTGTAAAATATCGGAATGTAGAAATTAAACCTAAACCACCATACACCTTTAGAATGTACACTACATTTTATACATCTCAGCTTTATCTATGGTTTGTAATAAATAACTTTTTTTCGAAATACATTAACTAAATTAAAAACATATAAAAATGAAATTTTATAAATGAGGTAGATAACATTGACTTCAATCTATTGTTTCTATTATTTGTCTTTTGCTAACACGAATAGGTATGATAACTTTCCCAATCAAGAGTAGGCAATAGATACAGGTTGTCCTGAAAAAGACTGTCTGTTTTCAAAAATTTATAACAGGCAAATGGTTAATAATAAAAAGAAAAATAATTTTTGCAGAAAATTCATCTGATGGGCCGTAAGTTTCGTCCCACCAGAGCTCCAAAGTTTAGTTCAAAAGTATTTCAATTGATGGCGCTGCAGATAGTAAGCCTCAAAAAGTAATTATTGGAATTCACCGATTTTTCCTCCAATTGCGACATGTGGTTGCAGCCGGCGGCAGGCATTTTGAAAATATTGTTGCGAAATTTTATTTATTAAAAACATTTTTCACAAAACTATGATGTAATTTTCTGTCTTTCTTTGGTTTCCGGTCCTACATCTGCTGCGCCATCTACTGGAAAATTCTTGAACTAAATTTTGGAACTTAGGGGGATTAAACATCCGGCCCATCCAATGAATTTCCTGCAAAAATTATTTTTTTATTATTAACCATGTTATTGTTATAAATTTTTGAAAACAATCTTTTTCAGGACCCTGTAATTGCCCATGAGAGAAACATGTATGTTTCAAGTCCAAACCGAAAGTAGACTTTGTTTGTTCTTGAGATCTATTTATGGTCTCTTCAAAAGCTAAACAAATCGGAAATTGAAGCCTTCGAAATGTGTTTGAAAATTATGACGCTATAAATGGATTACTTGCAACACAAAAAATTTCTCCTTTAAACTTTTCCATCGAAATTGTTGAAATTTTGATGAAGAAACGGGTACCGTTGCATAATCTAGGTGGGGTTGTGAAAAAGAATTATTGCTGAACCAATTTTCAACATTAAACCGTCTAGTGGCATTCCTGGTATATCCAGAGAATTTGAAAATTCAGTTGGAATGTTTACGGCTTTGTTTTTATCGACAACTGTATAGCCTTGTTCAGCATCAACGGTCAGCACAATCTGATTATGATTTTTTTTTCAGCTTTCAATAATGGTTCATTCTTCACAATAATTGTAGCTAAGACAGCGTCGTTGCACTGTTTTTTCTCGTTGTAAAACAGTATTAACTAAATCAACAGTAACCAATCAATCGCGTGATATCACACCATAATGTGTAAACAACAAATTTGAAATTGAAATACATAAATCTTCAATCAACACTAGAGCTTCATTATACATCTTTGGTGTAAAATCTTAATTTGAACATCGGTGTGTTTGTTTAACTCTATGGAGTTCATCTTCAAGCATAAAATTTATGTAACTTCCCCACAGAAATGATGATAGTGTTGGATATTACGTCGTCAAAATTATGTTAAACCGTTGACAATACTCTTTCTCGTTATGCAAAACCTGCATTAGAAAATGCAACTCCCAATGATTGTGTTCTACCAATAATTACAGTTCGCGAAATGCATCATGATATGTGTTAAACAATCGACAACTAACGGTTCGCAAATATTTCCGTCTGTTAGGGAATGTTTAACGAAAACAACATTCACTTTGTTTTTGCTGCAAAGTTTTGTTTTGGATGGAGTTTTGATCCCAATGTCTAGGATTTAATTTTTAATGATGCCCGAGATTGATGAATTTTGTGTTCTTTGTTTGCGTGGCATTAAAGTTTTTTTTTTCTTTGATTTTATTCAACACTGCAAAAACAATTAAGAAACGTCTTGAAAAATAATGGGCAGCAAATACGCCCAATTTCTGACAGTAGCGTATTCCACTAAAAGTGAGAAACCTTAATAAAATTATCCTGAAGTCTTTCTGAAGAATTCCGAAACCTCTCCGATTCGAGACAATCATTTCTCTGAAACCTTTAGAGAGAACCGAAGTAAGATTAAAAGTAATAGCTTGTCATATTTTTCGACTCACCAAGAACGTACCAAAACCTACCTTTGAATAAAATAAAGAGAATGATCCTTTTAGTCTGAAACACCTTTTTTGTTAAAATATCACTAGATATTTTTTGCCTCCAGTTTTTTTTCCTTGTTTAAGGCCAATATATAGTAAACATTTCATTTGTAGGTGAGGATAAGTTTCCTTTCTTTGCATTATCGCGCACCCTCTCTGATCTGGGAGGAAGTAAATACGTAGAGAAGTTCATTGAATGCTCTAAAGAAAAAGGGCGTATGCGACAAATTTGTCGCATTTTTTTTGAGGATATAGGACTTTTAGTGTTCATTGTTTCTATCCAAAAAGATTGTGGAAGAAGGACATATGTTACACTTGACCTTCTTCAATAATCTTCAGTTACAAGCCTTCTTTGTTTATCCCTTCCTGTAAAATATTTAATTTGTAACATATGCCCTTCTTCTAGGGATCCCTTCAATTGACCTAAAAGAAATGTTATTGCATATGAAAACCACTATTTTAACATTTAAATCAGTAGTTCCCAAACTTTTCCATGACGCGACTCCTTCTTCACCAACTAAACAACCTGCTACCCCCTATGTGTGTCCCCACGTATATAATTATGTGTGTAACTATGGGACGACACGCGCATATTTTAAATAATAACTCAAGTTGCTCCAAATATTTTATTTATGCTTAACGGGGATAACATACAATTATTGCCACTATTATGTTAAACATATATTTTGACACTTTCAAAATTCTTGCGTCCCAGCAGTGGCGAATGAAGGATTTGGTTTTTGGAAGAGTTGAGGTCATAAAAACCTTAGTTTCTCCAACTTTCATGGAAGTGAGTTAAGGCATTTTCTTTTAACAAGGAAATCGTGAGATCAAAAAAAAAAAAAAAAAAGTGGGGGAGGAAGGAGATAGAGCCCATATTTTTGTTTACAGGGCGGGGATAGGGTGTCATTATTACTAGCATACGCGCAAACAAATTAAGAGAATTGCGTAATATAAGCGGAGAAAGAAAAGTAACAATAGGAACCTACAGTCGTTAGTTTAACATTTGCGAAAGTCTTTCACCCGAAATTGTTCCAAATCATACTTCTAAAAGGGCAGTTAACACGATCACTGGTTATTTAAGAGGTAGGAGAGGTTTAGGGATCTTTATGAATATTTCAAGCTCGCAAACTCTGACTTTGAAATTTCTCAAAATTGAAGTCCGAGAGTGGAAGGGGCGTTTAGGATCAGGAATGCTATGTAATTTTTCGAAAATGAATATGAAATGTCCCAAAAAACCTCAGCTGTAGACCATCTTTGTTGAATTCAAGAGAAGAAAAAGGGTTCGTGCAACCTTACTCAGGAAAAATGTTGGAATTTGAGGTCCTAAAACCGCAATTATATGCCATCTTTGTGAACGGCAGGAAAAACGTTTGGGATCGGAGCCTCTCTCCCGGAATTCTTTCAGAATTGGAAGTTCCAAAATGGAAATTCCAGATGAGTTTTAGTAATGTAGGTGAGAAAGCAGTGGGGGTTTTCCCCCACAGTGTTTAAAAACAGAATAATAGCTTATCTTTGATGGCAATACGTTTTATACGATCTTTAATTATGTGAAAATGACAGAAAACATTCCTCTGAAATAATTCAAATGTAATGTAACATTTTAAAACCCCATTTCTTTGCTATTTTTGATGAAGTTAGGGGAGGTGATAGGGTGCAAGGCTCGACGACATTCGAGACATTCGAATGTCGTCATCAATTCGAGACATTTTCGCTGAAATTTGTAGGAATGACAAAAATCTAAGATACTATAATATAGTGTTTTTGAAAAAACTAACCTTTAATTCCCTGAACAAAAATGTAAGATACTATAATATAGTGTTTTGAAAAAACTAACCTTTAATTCCCTAGTTTTCGGCGCTGATCAAAACCGATTTCCGGTTTGAATATTTGGTTATTATTTTTTTTTTCGTCCTGTTACCACCATTGGAAGCGAAAAAAATTAAGTATACCCGCCTTTTATAAGAAAAAAAAGGTAGACTGCTTAAAAGCATTTTTTTTTTTAATTCCCGCACTGATGCACTGTAACAAAATTTCGAAACGTTACTGGGTATTTCCGTGTTACGTTTCGAGATTTTAATGGTTTTTACCCACTTCCTGGAAAAATCAAGTATCATTGTGAAAAAATTTCCTTAATTGCTACAAGTTGTATGAATGCTGACTTTTCACTGCTGTGAAAAATATTTTTAGCTCCCAGTTTAAAGATTACCTGAGCGTGTTTATAAAGTGTATCGATTTCATGTAACCACGGCCGGTCCATGCTAATTAAACTCCCAAAGGGAGCGAATAAATATGGACTACGCTGCTTTGGAAGACTTGTAGGAGCGTAAAATTCTCGTAACTTAGTTGCAATTCTGGCTAAGCCTAGGCCATATTTGCAATAATGATCTTGGAACTTCCTTGATAAATCAGGAAGATGCCAAGCTCTTACATTATGCCTTCCTAAGTTAACTCTAGTTTTTCTGAGACACAACTGGCTTTTAACGGGATGATTTCTGAATTTTTGAGGTTGCTTCCAGGAAAATATCAGGAAGTTTACTGAATTTTAGCGGAAAACGTTCCTGGTTTTTCCAAGATGTGTTACTGGCAGAAATTGGGCACATCAGCTGCCCATTTTTTTTTCCAGGAACGTTTCTGAATCGTTTTTACAGTGTGGATCTTCAACTTCTTAAATGCTCCCTTTAGCTTTGTAGTGAGCAAAAGGCTCTAAAATTCCAGATCTGATTGCCTAAGAGGTAGGCCCGTGCAAATTTATTAATGCTCAATTGATTGAGTATGCGGGGAAAAAAAAACACTTTTAGCTCTTTTTGGCGTTTTCACCACATTGTGCGCACTGTAAAAACGATTCGGAAACGTTCCTGGAAAATAATAGGCAGCTGATGTGCCCAATTTCAACCAGTAACATATTTTACAAAAACCAGGAACGTTTTCCGATAACAGTGAGTAACCTTCCTGAAATAGTAGGAAATCTCCCCTGTTAAAACCAGTCGTGAACCTTCTACAAAAATGGAATAGATTTAATGTATTAGTTTAGAATCGCCTTGGCTTACCAAGAGGGCTCCAGTAGCATAACCATGGCCACGCGTATTCTTATTTGCAATTCCTTCCTCGCAACGCTGCAGCCATCCAGTGACTTATTTTCTCCCATTGGGAGCTTAGTCAATCCAGACGGGCCGTAAATTAACTAAAAGCGATTTACATAATAAACACTCTCAGTCAAATCTTTAAACTGGTAGCAAAAAGCATTTTTCACACCAGTGAAAAGTCTGCATTCGTGCATATTTTAGCAACGTGCATTATTTAGTCATTGGGGATCCGCGGCAAATTTTGAAGAGTAAAATCTCTACTTAAAGCTGAAAGGCTCTCTGTCTAGATCTCTGTGACGCATATAGCGCCTAAACCGTTCATCCGATTTTCACAAAATTTGGCACAGAATTAGTTTGTAGCATGGGAGTGTGCACCTCGAAGCGATTTTTCAAAAAATCGATTTTTTTCTTTTTCTATTCCAATTATAAGAACATTTTACCCTAAACGTTATCATAACGTGGAACCGTAGCGTAGGCGAGCAAATGAACATTGCCATATTGGCTAGAAATTTTTCATTCTCTATTTGTAAACATACAGGCGAACCAAATGACCTTTTAATTTGCTACTACGGGAAAAGCCGTGTGGATATCGCTAGTGTTAAATAAACGTTAAATGATGCTTACACGATGCCATTGCATTTGAAACCGGAATTTTCGCCTTCGGAGTATTCAATAACCCTTTCAGCACTTCTTGCCAACGTCTCGAGTTACAATGCTGGTGAACCGCTTTCTGCTTCTACAAACTGTATCTCGTGTCGTTATGTTGATATGAATGTTTGATAGACATAGCTTCAGGCTGCGTAAAATCAACATTCCAGGATTATTTGCCCAGAGTGCGTTAGACTGAACCTTGAAATCATCCTTAAATGATATTTCTCCATAGGATGCAACAATCCAGGGTGATTAAAAAAATACCTTGACGACTAAATCTTTCAGAGACATAGCATTTCAGATAGTACGATGATTGAATTTTAACAAAAACTCTGAGAAAAGATTTTTCCGGAGTCAAACATTTTTGCCTGACTTAAAAAAGATTTTACAATTGTTGTCGTAACTTGCGGCAAGTTCTAGTCATCGCTATTTTTTTTTTTTTTTTTCAAACTTGCCAAGTTTTAAATCCGTTATCAAAGAAAGTGAAAAATTGTTTTCTAAATGAATTGAAGAACATGGGAAAATCCAACATCTATGTGGAACTGCTATGGAACTTGGTAACAGTTTAGATCTGAACTATTTTTTGTCGGGGACACCGTCTACCTCGAACCTCATTTCGACCGAGCTTGGCTTCTTTTTCATATTTATGTTTTGTTAGGATGTCATTACTTTTTGAAAAGCTAAATCAAAGGTTATGTTCTAATTCAGACGATTATAAATGCAAAAGCGTTTAGAACTATATGATTTCCTTTTCCCCCCTGCTTTTATGGTTCACTGGTTTGCGGTTTCTCTTTATTAGAAGTTTTGAAGATATTTCGATAACTGGGGACTTGGTGCGATCGCCAATTTTAGGCAGTAATCGTCTGTTTTTCCCATTTATCATCAAGGCCTAAATACATTAGTTCTTGGTCTTTGACGTCCTCAGATTTGTCGACAATTACTGTTTCACCACGGATTGCATGGAATTGGCAAACATCCAGTTAAGGCGACTCCATCTGAATGAGGGGAAAAATAAAAATTTTATGCACGTACTCCGCTCATTTGAATGAGACTCTGCTTCATTTAGAGGCTAACATACATCTGCAAAATCTGACATCCCTGAAAACTAATAGATGCTTCCATTTCCGCGTGTAAACCGGATGTTTGCCTTTCCATACAATCCGTGGTTAGACAGTAGGAAAATTGCTGACTCATATCAAAATCTGTTTGGAATTTATTATTCAGGGGGATAATCATAACGTAGATCGTAAAATATGCAGAATTGGCGAAAATATTTCTCAATTGTTGAAATTATTGCTGCCATTTTTGCTCATCCAGTAAAATTTTGCATTTAATTGAGATCTAAAGATTTTATAAATTTTAAAGCTCGTTATTTTTGATTTTAAAGGCTTAGCTCTAGATTTGCAATTTTAATTATTTGATGGATCATTTTTCATTTTAGCGGAATTTAAAGTATCGTTTAAATCCCCATTTTGGTTGGAAATTTAATTGTTAATTTAAAACATCAGCAACCTTGTTTTGGCAACGTTTGACGAGCCCTTTTGTTTTGATTTATTTGGCGAAATATTTTGCAATCGGGGCCGTGGTAACCTGATCGGTAAGGCATTGAACTCGGGGCCGGAGGGTCTCGGGTTCGATCCTCGCTGGTCGAAGATCCACCGTTGTCATTAATGGTGACTGGGCGACGATAATATGCCTCTGGGGTGCCAGACCAGGAAGTTATTCCGTTCCTGGCCTGGTTCTAAATTCTCTCGAACTGTCCATAGATGGCACCACCATCTATTGTGTTGTCTTTGTGTTCTCCTGGAACAAAAAATTGGATCATTAAAGGTAAAAAGCTTCTCCGCTGAGAATAGCTATATACCTCAATTGTGTGACGAATACGAATATTTTGCAATCGCGCGGAAAAGTGATTACGTCGTGATGCTCATAAAAAATAGCGTAATTTTTTGCTACTTTAATGTAGTTTTTTTGACTTTTTAGATTTTTCCCTTTACATATGCATGAAAATCTATCTTTAGGCCAAATTTCAAGTATGTGAGACATTTGGAAGTTCGTAAACATTTTGATGAGTGAGTGAGTGAGTCAGTGTTAAAAATGACACTTTTCAGATCTTAATAATTTCATAACTATAAGAAGTATACTCATGAAATTTAGGATTATATGTCTACTATGCAGCTCTATTAGACATACAAAATTTCAAGCACGTAGATTTAATAGTTTTTGAGAAATGAGGGGGTCAAAAGTAGCTTGAAATGGTTCGTGTAAGATACACAGTGGCAGATGTGTCGCCTGATTTCCGAACTTGGCTGACACACTGCCGTGTGTCTAAATTTGACATCTTTAATAAATTATTCACTAGTTGACCCGTGCGGAACTCCGCACTGTGCTTCGAATTGTTTAATAAGGCATTTCGCTCTTTAAAAATTTAAAAGAAAGAACATTATGAAGAAGAACCGAAAAAAGTAAACGAAAAAAAAGTAAGCGCTCAAGAGAAGGCATGTAATTTGAAGACATCAGTAACAAAAATCTCGTTAAATACAACGTTGTGATAATTTGATCATCGTTCACCTTTCGGTTGTACATATTTTCAATGCAAACATAAATATCATTAAAAGTGTAGTTGAGTGACCCGTGAAAAAGCAGTAATTTTGCATGTGAAAAACAGATTTTGGCAAATACAGTCCTGCCCATGTGAGCATCTGGCGGAAAAAAAAGAAACATTAAAGAGATATTTATTGGCACGGATTCGAACTGGTGCCATTCTGATTAAGAGCACGACACTTCAACAAACCTAGCAATTGCGTCTTCCTTTTCGAATGCTCTTCATTGAAGGAATGCGTAGTAAAAAACAGTAAAAATTCTTTTTGCCGAAAAAAAAAAAGATCATGCGTCTATGTTTTGTCATTAGCCAGCATGATACGATTTAAAATTATTCGTAAAACATGGAATTTGATTAAAGAATGAGGAAGATCTCACGTAGCGATTGAAACAAACATTCTAGAGAAGTAATAAATTCGATTGAAAATAAGTGTTTCAATTTTTGAATACTGAACAATATCCGATAGTAGGCTGCTTTAACCGTAACGGCTTTAATGTCCGCACATAATTTTCTTTTAATAGACCACTTAAAATTTCAAAACGAAAACCAGTTGAAATGAGTCCGTTTTTTAAGTGTAATTTTTCGAACGTAGACAAAATGTATTTTTTTTTTTTTCAGCCGAAAGCAAATGAGTAGAAAATGATTTCTTACTAATCAAGCTGATAATAATTTTATTGTTTTATATCGTATTCGCGAATAAATAATTAAAAGTTCACTGGGTGAAACTCGTAGTTTCAATGTGGAGTAGTATTTTTTCATTTGTACAAAAGGTCGAACACTGCTATTAGAAAAATCTACATTTCAGCATACAATGAAAATGATTTTCTGTAAAAAAGGATTTCCTTGACGTAAATCTAATATATTTTTATGCTTAGTGATCTGGACGTATTCAAAGCTTTCAAAAAAGAAAGAACACTCTTCGATTAACAGTCAACTTAAGTGAATGATAACTGTAGCCTGCATAAAGGAGACGAAAGGCCAAGTAGCATTCCCACTGCATTTATTTTATTACGTGTGTTATATGTTGTATGTTATGAGTACGTGTAATGCGTAATATTAATGTAAATTTGCTATTATGTCGGACAGCCCGAGCTTGCCCGAAGTTCAGATAGTTTATAGCCGAACGCTCTACCGAAATAAAACTTATCAATTTAACGGAACAACTCAGTGCTTTTAAGCTTTATTAAGACACCCACACACACCCACACACACACACACACAGGTTAATTTTAATTTGCTTTCTTGCCGAAAGCGACGCAAAAATTGTAAAATTGTATTGGAACTTTGTTTTAGAAAAAAATTGCATAAAAACTACAGGCTGCATTAAGGTTTTGCAACGGCAAAGGGCGTTTCCGAAAACTTGATTTTTAGACCGTAAGTCCATTTTTTGTTATTAACCAGATTGATAAGTTTTAAAATAAGGGGGGAATTTCATCAAGAGATAAGAAAAATCCTGCATATTTACAGAAAAATAATCCACAGAAATAATATATACGATAAGATATTGAAGAGAAGTGTTTTTCTTTTTCAAAATTTTTGCAAATTGCTATCGCAGGCTGCTTGAACCGTTTCGGCTTTGATGGCAGCACGTGTTCATTATTTAACAGCACGGTTAAAATACAAAATAATTTGAAAGTTCTTTTTTAAGCGTAGCTTTTCGAATGTAGTAAAAATGTGGTAAGCTATTTGTTTTTTTGCAAAAAGAGGAAAAAATATATTGTATACCCTTCAAATTGAGGTAGTAATTTTTTATTTGTACAAAGAGTCAAAAACTCATTAGAAGAATCTATATTTCAATATACGATTTAATATTGTTTTTTCTGAACAAAAAACAATTCCATTGTAGTCTGAAATCTTAATCCCGATACTTATATTTTTGCTTACATTATGCTTTAATTTTCTTACCGGAGCCAAAGCTTTTTTTTTTAAAGCCATACAATTAAGAATCATTTTAGCTCCATGTTGCATCAAGCTTTCATAACAGAGGAGCGTTTCCCTCTCTTCCATTCCCGCAAATTTGTTGTTCATTTTTATTAAGTGTTCATGAAATGCGGGATATTTTTCTAATTTTTTGATGCAGATAGTCCGGACCTGGGCCCGAACACTCATTCTCCTAGTTACCAGTCGAATGTTCTGCCAATGGAGCTATTCAGCCCTGGTAATGATAACTAAGCCCGAAACAACTCCCGATCTTTACAGGAAAACTAACGTGAGCGTCCTACAAGAGAGCATTAGCCCACTGATTTTAACCACATTGTTTCACCATCAGTCTCGGAATACGTGCACTCTAATTAGTAAACTCGCATGCAAAAAGCAGACAGTGAATCAGTGCTTGCACTGTAAAAACGATTCAGAAACATTCCTGGAAAATAATGGGCATTTGATGTGCCCAGTTTCTTCCAGTAACATATCTTGGAAAAACCAGGAACGTTTTCCGCTAAAAGTCAGTAACCTTTCTGAAATTAACCTTGAAACTTTATGAAGACGTGCGAAATCTGCCCTATTACAGCCAGTCATGTCTCTAGAACCTTCTAGAAAAATTAAGCAGGTTTAGTGTAATTGACTAGAACCTTCGTAATTTACTAAGAAGGCTCCATAAAAATCAGAACGATCACGGCCACAGCTATGCAAGAAGGAACCAAGCATGTCTCTTGCCTGTAATTCCTGCCTTGCCATCCATTGACATTTTCGCTCTCATTGGGAGCTTAGTCAATTTGGACAATCCGTAAGTAGAAATAGGCCGTTACGCTTAATAAACACGTTCATTCAATCTTTAAACTGGTTGCAAAAATATTTTCCACAACAGTGAAAAGTCGTGTAACTCTGCACTCGTGTAACTCGTAGCGATTCAGGAAACTTTTTTTGTGAAGATACTGGTTTTTACGGGGAAATAGGTGAAAACGTGTGAAATCCCGAGACGTTCCACGGAAATAACCAGTAACGTTTCGGAATTTTTTTACAGTGTGGTAAAAATGGTTCAGAGACGTTCCTGGAAAATATTGGGCAGCTGATGTGTCCAATTTCTGCCAGTAACATATCTTGGAAAAGCCAGGAACATTCTCCGCTAAAATTCAGTAACAATCCTGAAATTATGCAGGAAGCTTCCCGAAAAATTCAGAAATCTTCCCGTTTAGAGCCAGTCATGTCTCTGCAACTTCAGAATAAACTTATGCAGTTATAATGATGAGCAAGGAAATTCCAAAACAGTATTGCAAAAACGACCCAAGCTGAACAGAATTGCAAGTAAATTCCAGCTAGAAATATTTTTCACTATAATGAAGTATCCATTCGTGCAACATGTAGCAAGACAGGAATTTTTTTTACAATGATACTTGAATTTTCCAGGAAGTGGATGAAAACCACTGAAATCCTGAAACGTTATAAGGTAATACTTAGTAACGTTCCGGATTTTTTTTTCTTATAGTGTGGTGTAACCTTTAGATATGTGACTCCTGATAAAAAATATAGGGTTGTGATGGGCTGATCAGAAAGGCGTCAGACTCGTAACCGGAAGGGTGTCGGGTTCGATGCCAGCCGGTCGAAAGTCCTCTTTGTTCGTTAATGGGGACTCGGACAAGTTAAATATGTCGTTGTCGAAAAGCTCTGCAAGTGAATCAATGCCTCTGGGGGTGCTGAACCATAGATTGCCATGCTTCTGGTCTGGATTAATGAATCAGAGCTGTCTTCAAGGCCCATCCAACCGGTTAAACCAAAAAGTGTGGTAGGAACGGGGGACTCTGGATTGTGGTGCGATATGATAAAAGTTGCAGTGAATCGGGGAATCACTGCAACTGAAGATACTGCTCCGGTGTTCCACGTTCTCCGAGTCTTTCACGGCCTTTCGAACAACACCCATTGCTGGACCTCACAAAACAGGCGAAAGTGAAAGAAATACACAGACAGATAAAAATTCTCACGAGCAGTTTTTTTTAAGACCAAGAGAGGAAAAACATTTAGTGTACATTATGCATGAAATTGGCAATACTCGCATTAAATCTGTAACCGAAAAATAAAACTTCCTTGATATGTGGGGGCAAATTGGTTTTCCTTGAACTCACCCATAATTTATAGAAAGAAAAATGTGTACTTAAAGTTTTTATTTTCTAAAACTCTTTAAAAATTGAAAAATTCCGTGTTCAATTTGGTATTTTTAATAATATTACCTCTTAAAAGGTTCCTTTTCATATTAAATGTACGCTTATATTATACTTATGTTCCTTCCACACATTGTTTGTGTGATTTAAGACAGACTTGACATCAGGAGTCAAGATGATAATTTCTTTAACTTTGATTGTGCCTTTCTCTACGAACATATTTGACATACTTTGTACTCAGGTATGCGAAGGCTATTGAAAAAGTATCCAACCTTCTTTTTTTACAACTAGATGGATTATTTTTAAAGCGCGCTGTAATGAACAGACTTAAAGCCTTTCTGCACATGCAGGATCCCCTCCTCCCCCGACTGCCTACAGCATCTGTGGATTTTTTTATTTTCTTCAGTTTGAACAACACTTAATTCATTGAGTTGAAGCGGATAATTTTCAAATTGCAATAAAATCCATCCAGCAAAATCAATTTTGAAGTTATAATGATGCTGAACACCATCAAAAGCTTCTATACATTAACACAAAGCATTAATTTTCACTTACCTTTCGAGCTTTTTAAAGATATCTGACTTTTCCTGAATTTCGTTAATAGATCTACTTCATCAAAGAATACCTCATTTAATTAAATATTTTTATCGGAACAGCACAAACCATGTAATATCTAAAACTAATTACTGAATCAAGAAAAAAATTTAAATTCTCCTGAAGTAAAGTTAATTAGAAATTGAATATCTTAGCTTACTAATTATTTAGATACATGGGTTATATTTAATCCAGTAATTCAAACACTCCATTAGAGAGTTTTTGTTAAACATTTTCATGCTGCGCGTAAAAGTTCTTAATCTCTTCCAAAATCAATACGCTTCCTTTAAATGGATATTTTCTAAAAGTTGGCTTCCAGTGGTTTCAGTTAATTAGACTTTGTTAATTTTTGTGGACATAACTATGTTCATCATATCTGGTATTGAAAAGCGAAGCCCAATGCTGTTTTTAAAACGTCGATATTCGAAAAATCTGTTTTTCATTATAAATGTCGAGGTACTCGCATTGGTGTCGCTTTGTAGTTGGAAATGGATTCCTATCCAGGGTTCAATACTTTTGCTTTGTGCTTCAAAGTACTCCTCAACATATCTGCCATTTCATAAAATTCATAACTATTATTGATATTTTTGTACTTCAGAAACATTATATGCCTTGTATTTAAAAAGCCGATGCGATTCCACTGTCTTTAACTCTCTTTAGAGCATTTTATTCCGTGTTTTGAATTTTTAGATTTCGTTCTTTTGGGAGTACACCCTTCGGTTTTTCAATTTAAACAGTGTGTGAGTTAAACAGTTTTTCTTCTCTCTCTGAAGTCAGTGTTATTCATTTGTTTAATTTAAATAAACAATAAAAATTTTGCTGAAAGAAAAATATTTCACATTTTCAAGCTGTCAGGCTTTCTAAAAGCTTTTTTTTTTTTTTTTTTTGGAGAGGTATGCTAGTTATGTCACACTTTAAACGGGCAACGATGATTCATGAATTTGTGACAGCTTATGACAAGAAAGGAGGGTAGTAACGATTAGTGTGACTCCAGGTATTTTTGTTAAAATAGATAAATTTTGTTTTTCAATGTGTTTATGTAATATAGCTTGACAGGTGACGAAGACAAAGGGGAAGTGAAGAGGAAACATTTCAGACGAGGGAGGGCAGCTATGTTAATGGGTGTGATATAATTTATGGATAACTCCTAATGAATACATTTTTGTATACGTTGTGCTTCTAATTTTAATGAAGTACACCATGTCACCAAAAGTTGCTTTTTAGCCTACGTTAACAGTAAAAGTCATATAAAGAAGAAGCATGAAAGAAAAAAAAACTCAAAAATAAATAAAAGAATGAAATAAATATTGAAAAATTAAAAGTTGGAAAGGAGGGTATTGAGATGGGGGAAAATGTCTGTCGGTTTGTCTGCGCCCACCCCCTAATAACTTTTGAGAAAACGCAACAATTTTAGAAAATGCTCTTAATGATGACCTTGTATGGAAAAACATTTTTTTGGTTTGAACAATTTTCCATTCAATTGTACTGTTAAAATGCCTTAACATTAGCGCTTACAGTTAAACTAAAAGTCAATATAGAATCTTAATTTAGAGGTGAATTGGCTTCAAAAATTTTTTGTTGGAAATAGCTCTTGATGACCAACTCTCGACTCCTATTCCTAGAATTTTAGAGCCGTCGGCTCCGACTCCGACTCCTGTACCCGAAAATTAGTCGGACTCCGTCTCCCGACCACGTCTCTGACTCCATAGCTTTGGCAAAAATTTAACCAAGAAGGGAAAATGACTGATTTCGACTCTTGGAAATTAAAAGTCTTCGACTCCGATTCCGACTCCTTTATCCCAAAACTTGTCCGACTCCGACTCCACAAACATTGGCAGATTTGCGGACTTTGAGAGAAAGAAACTGATTCTGGCTCTAAATCCTTGAATTAAATATCTTCGACTCCTGACTCTGACTTCTTAACCCCAAAATGAGTTGACTCCGACTCCGCAGCCATGCTCTTTGCTGTGAAATAATTATTGTTGATATGATTTGCTTTTACTTTCACTCTAAAGTTTTAATGTATGTATTCAGTTTTTGGCGGAGAAAATCGGACTTCTAAATGTTTTAACATAAAGATAAGCTCAAACGATTTTTTTTTTTGATTGCGAAAACTATTTTTTTACGTTAACATTTTATTGTTGTTTATTTATTTTTGAAATTTACATTTTTTTTTTTGGTAACAGGGGAAGTAAGAGCGATTTTTTTTTTTTTTTGATAAAATGTATTTATTTTAATGAACTTATTATTTTTAATTCTTTTTGAAAGCGATTAAAGTTTTTTAATAGAAAATACTATATTAGTTGCTTTGTTTAAAAGGTGCCACTATTTTATTTGTTCGTTTATTTAAGCTTTACGCATCTGTTTCTTTAGATGAGCAAGACGTATTTCATTTCTAGAAATCAGCTTAAACGTTTATTAAGTTACCTTTGAAATAATTTGCAATTTCAGCTAATTTTGAGAATATTGATCACATACTAGAAAGTCGATATTGATATACGAGAAAGCAGTCTTGTATAGTTATGGACAGAACTTCTTTTTAAAAATAAATTTATAACAGTAGCACTTACGTTTCTCTTATGTTCATAAATACGACTGAGTATTTAGGCATCGCTTCCAATGAAGAAATGTTTCCTGGAGGCATGAAGTATGCCGGTGCATTCAAGTGTACATCGTTCAATGCTCGAAAAAATAATCACGTAGTTTCTTTAACAGGTGTTTTCGCATAAATTAACAGAGGGGAATTTCGTGGAAAATCTGGTTGCAGCTGTTCACAAACATTGACCTTTCGTTACCATACGGAACAACATGGTAAATGCACAAATATTGCAAGACCGCGACTCCATTTAGACAGAAAAATGTATTAGTATGTGATTTTTTTTTGAGAGATTAATTTCTGAAGGTTTTTTCTTGAAAAGATTCATGCAATAAATTTCAGTTCGGATTTTATTTTGTCTTGTTTGTTTTGTTGACTTGTCATCTTTAGCTTGCTAATATTAGTTGTCTCGTTGCTGTTCATTCTCGCTGCTTTTATCAGTTGAATTTACAGCCAAAAGCTCATAATTTTCTGCCTTGAAAAAATAATGCTTTGAAGCCCCAACACACTTGTCTGCAACTTCTTACAATATTTGTGCATAGCTACGTGGTTTCTTAATGTAACTTTCTTGCCCAAAGATGTTTATTCGTTATCTTTGGTATGTTCTGTTTTTTTTTTTTTGTATTAAAGTTTAAAGAACAAACACATTTAAATACTCATCTTTATAAAAATAGGTCAAAATTAGCTTAAAAAATCATCATTTTCTTCTACGACCTGTTTTTCGTTTTGTACATTTGACATTGATTAATTTGTCCTCTTCAGCAATCTGAATTTGCCGTGGAAAGGTAAAGCGATGTAACTGCAAATTTTTCTTTTTCTTTCTTTATTTTTTTAATTAATTTATTTATTTTTATTTTGCATTTTTGTCATCTATTGTACCTCAGCTTTATTGTACAAGCTTGTTAATTCGCTTTTCGCTGAAAATAAATCATAAAAAATGCTAAATTTCAACATTTTCCTATTGTTTGTAGGGAATCGGAAACACTTGACAAAATAACATCTTATTACTACTTCAAAATAACTTTTTTCTGCAGACGCTACGCTTAACCTCTCCACAACAGAAATCATGCTCCAAATTAGGATATGGCGCTTAGTACACATCCAGAAGATTAACTTATAAAATTATAAATCCATACAAGAAATTTGTAATAATAAATTTAAAAACTTATGAAGTACAACTTTGTGTACACAGGTCTCACAGTCACTGTAAAACTATCCGGAAATTCTTTCTTTCTTTTGTTTTTTCAAAGAAAGAAAGAAAGAAGTTTTTTTTTTGAAGAAATAAAGTACTTTTTAAATTTAAATTCGCTCGTGCTGTAGGGCCACACGCTATTGGATACTCGTTTACTAATTGATTTGCGAATAACTATAAAACTAAAAGTTATTCGAAAATAATTGTTTTTTTTTTTTTTCGTTTGTAGAAATGAGATTAAAACTCACTCTTTCTGTAGGACTTTATAAGCAATGGGAGAATCTTTTTACGCATGATTTGTGACTAAAAAATTTCTACGTGCGAAGCACTATTTCTGCTCAGTGAAAAGTAGACTCTAGTTCCAAAAACATAATTAATCCCAAAAATTGGAATTCATCTTTTCTAGAAGATCATTACTTAAAATTCACGTTTTGCAATATAGAAGCGTCAAAAGTACAATAATATTTTAACTAATATTTTTCACGATACCAAACATATAAAGAATGATTAAAAAAATCACATTTTATCTTTTTCGTCAAATAACTCAGGGCCGATTTCAGCTATTTTTCGTAAATTACGTTCTGAAAAGAAAGATCATTCATTTCCTGATAAAAATGTGTTGTGTAATGCTTATGGTAGTTAAGAAAATATCCTTAATAGCTGTAGAAGTTGACCTTAATGAGCGTGAACAGTAGGCTTCTTATATTATCGCCAAAGATATACGAGAAGTTTATTCTTTGTTTACTTCTTTTTTCTTCCATATATAGCGGAGAACCTTTACTTTTACGATTTCGAAACTTTTCTTAGAAAAACGTATATCTTTGAGGAAATTTTTTTTTATGTTGAATAAAAAAAAAAAAAAAACAGTTGTATTTAAAGCTCTCTCAAACAGTAGCTTAATTTCTAATCAGATGGCTAAAGGGAAAGATATGATCATACTAACACGCATAAACACAGCTAGAAGACCTTATTGCACTTGTACCTTTGCGTGTAGCATTTTTATTAAACTCCTTCCTATCTCACGAGTTACATTTCTCGTACACTTTTTTTTCTTCTGAGAATCGCCAGAGATATTCGATATTCAGTAGACCCTCGTTTTACGCGGGTTTATTTTACGCGGTTTAAGATTTGACAACTTTATTTCATTTTACGCGAATGAGTTTCGGTTTTACGTGGATGCGGCAATGCAAACATATAAAATTTTACCCTCTTTCAAAATCCAAATCCTACAGATTGCAGATTACGCGTAATCAACTGCTTTTTTCCGTGCTAATAATCGAGCTTGGGCCAATGGAGACATTTTATGCGATTGGTTCCAGAGCTCTTTCCAGAAGTAAAGTTATTAAGCTCACGGTTCAGAACTCACTGGAAGAAGAGCTTTTAAGAGTGACGAAGGAGGCCAAAACCAACGAGGATACCGAACTTTCTTGCATTTCTGTCTTAGCTTTGGTCATGTTTCTTGTATTGATTTGGGAACTTTCTTAATAAATCAAGAAGATGCCAAGCCATAATGTTATTCAAACCTAAGTTTTCTCTAACGTTCCAGAAAGACGACTGACTTTAAACGGGAAGATTTCTGAATATTTCAGGTTTCCAACATAATTTCAGAAATATTGCTGAATTTTAGCGGAAAACATTCCTGGCATTTCCAAGATATGTTACTGGCAGAAATTGGGCACATCAGCTGCCCATTATTTTTCAGGAACGTTTCTGAATCGTTTTTACAGTGAAAGAAAAGCACTATGCCGAAATCAATCAGCAGGAGATAACTCTAGCTTATTGTGATCATAGTGCTACAATGTAACTAAAGCACTCACTATGGTTATGTTTTAGCGGTACGTATGGAAGCGGTCTTTTTTTTTTCCCCACTACTAACTGTTTTAAGAGTGCAACGTTCAGCACACGCAAACGTAATTAAAGACGCATTTTAACCGCATCCTTGAACCCCTTAAAAGGGACAGGCCGCCCAATTCGACAATTTGGTTCCTAGACGACTTTGGGTCCAACCTTGTTTCTAGTATTTATAAATACGATATAATATTCGTTGGTTGCTATGTCGTAAAACAATTGACACATCTTCGCCAAAAAAGGTCATTTCACTGTAAAAACGATTCAGAAACGTTCCTGGAAAATAATAGGCAGCTGATGTGCCCACTTTCTGCCAGTAACATATCTCGCAAAAACCAGGAAAGTTTTCCGCTAAAACTCAGTAACCTTCCTGAAAGATCCAGAAATCTTCCCGTTTAAAGCCTTCGTGTCACTAGAAGTTTAAAGTCATTTCTGGTAGGGATAATATTACAGCTTGGCACCTTCCTGATTTATCAAGACAGTGCCAAAAGCAGTACTGCAAGCATGGCCAAAGCTAAGCTAGAATTGCAAGTAAGTATCAAGCATCTCACTTGCTTGCAAGTCTGGCAAAGCTACGAAGTCCATACTTATTCGCTCCCTTTGGGAGTTTAAACAGCATGGACGAGCAGTAAACGAAGTGAAGCCGATACACCTTATAAATACTCTCAATTAATCTTTAAACTGGGAGCGAAAATATTTTTTACAACTGAGAGAAGTCTGCATTTGTGCAACTTGTGCATTCAGGAAACTTTTTGTGAATGATACTTGATATTTCCAGGAAGGGGATAAAAACCATTGAAATCTCGAAAGGTGACACGGAAATAGTCAGTAATGTTTCTGAATTTTTTTACAGTGTTTATGCGTAAACATTTTGAAGAGAAATGTTCACTTCCCAGCAATGCATTTGGTTCCGGGACCTCCTGGGTTGCTACTTCTTTCGTTTTACAAAGGAGCTTCTGCTTGATCAATCGAGCCATTATGAGGATCCAGCGCGCGATGGTTTCTAAAGAGTGGGAGGGAACGCTGTCCCTGAGGTGCAAGGGGTAGGTTGACGATGACAGCTGGAATGTATTCATTTTGGCTTTCTCTTTTCTTAGGTTTGTTCTGAAAACCGTTTTGAAATTATCCTAGCTTCAAAAGGACCTCTAAGCATTTTACTACGAAATTCCGAAATATTTACTTATGTTCAGACAGACGTTATATATTTTGTAAATGCTAGTCAACTAGTTTAGTTATTGAAATTTTGCTGTTCAACTTTTATTAATTAGCGCAATTAAATCAATTTAATTTAAAAATTAAAAAAATAAGATTTTAAAAAGGAAACAAAAATTGATGGAAGTTGAAATAACTTTCCCTTACCACAAACTTTAACATGAAGTTCTATATATTCTATGGATAATTAGATTGCTTATTAAAACTGCGACGCTTAGTATTTGCTACATGATTATACTATGATAAGCAATGTTATTTTTTTTACAAACTAACGGTTTCTAGTTTTGCTGCATAAATTTTAATATGGTAGCCAAAAGCTGGGGCATTAACTTTCATCACGTATGGCTTGAGTCACACCCATTCACTTGGGTGTGCTAGTGTTTCCTTGGTTTCAACCAACTTAAAACCAAAGTTTTCTAGCAATGAAATTCAGACTGAAACATTTATAATTTATCCTGTCTATATTAATAATTTCAAGCCGGCAAAAAATTCAATAGCAATTCTATTTTTTTTTAAACGATAAACTGGAATGCTTCGTATATGTTATATTGTCATTCGGAACCGACGTCTACAAACTTACAATTGAAGAAGAGTTTGCTTACAAAATGTAACTGTAGATGGGGCAAACCTAACCTGGCAGAATTTTGAAGGCTGAGCAGATCCTAATGATAACATCACGACGCTGTCAGGTTAGGTTTACCTCAACTGTAACTGAAATCAAAATCAAATGTAGGATCCGACTAAAATATGAGGAGAAGGGCGTAGATAGACTTTGATGCTCTCCCCCCCCCCCCCGCAAGATTTAAATTTCAACATAGTGCTTATTTTTCTGAACGTACGCCCTTATACTTCTTGCGCCCCCCCCCCCCCTCGCACCGCGGGGTTGCCATGTGCGCCACTGGATTTAGCCATTGGCTAAATCAAAATCTTAGTCACTTTAGGGAGCATTTCAAAAGCAGGAGCCGTAGGCTACGGCTCAGTTCCCAGATGGTAATTCTGATTACGCCAGTGACTGCTATAATACCTAAGCACTAAACTGATTTTTCTTTCAACCTTTTTTGACCCGCGGGCCGGCAACATCTTTTTAAAAGAACTCCCGGACCAGTCAGTTTTTTTTCTTGCCTTACTTATTATTATTTCTTTATATGAAAAAAAAAAAAAAAAGAAAATGACTCGCGGAACCTGAAAAATCTGCTAAAAATCCAATCTGACCGAAGAATCCCCCTCTTTTTTTTCTCAAAAAAAAGGGGGGGGGGATTTTTGACTTGCGGATTGTTGTGGAAAAAGTTAGTGGGAGGTCGAGTTTTTTTTTTTTTTTACTACACATTAGAGATTTGTTGCAAAACATTTTATAACAAAGGTTGTAGATAGCTAATTGTTGTAACAACTATCCATAAGTAAGTGAGCATTTGCGAAAAATCAGACAATTTTGAAAATTAATCACCAAATTCATGCAAAAACCGTTACATAGGATATTATTAGACTTTTACATTTATTTCTTTATTTGTTTTTGAACAAAGAATTTTTAATTTGTTTATTTCATAGCTGCGTCACCCGGGCTTCAATCGGTCTACCTCGAAAATAAAAGTTATGTCAAACGATCAAGCTAAATAATAATAAAAATCTGCAAAATTTCCTGACGAAGCGAGAAAAAGTTACCAAAATAGAAAATTTTTAAATCCCCCAATTATTGAAAAAGCCTCAAAACAAAATGTACAATTTTTTTGTTCATATTCGAGAAAAATAAAACGGCAACAGATCTCTCTTCTCAATGATTTTCGTCACGCTACTAATTTTAATAAAATCATTGTTCAACATTGACCGTAAGCAGCAACGAATTTCAAATTGAAGGCTTACCTACATTTTAAGATTGAAATTAGTTAAAAACAATTGTAACTCAGGTTCTAATCACCTTGGGATATTGGGGCAAATGATGCAGAAAAATCAGTGGTTTCCATGGATATTTTATTCTAATTTTTGTGAGCATTTTTTTGCCCTCATATTATAGAAATCACCATTTTTGGATCTTATTATTAGAATTCAAACGGTTTGTTTTTTGTTTTTTTTTTCGCGTTCGAAAACCCCCTTACTTTATTTCTTGGGTGCTCAAGTACCTCCCTGCCAAATTGTTCGAGATCCGACGTAAACTGTGGATTTATATATGGTTCCATACACACACATACGTATATATATATATATATATATATATATATATATATATATATATATATATATATATATATATATATATATATATATATATATATATATATATATATATATATATATATATATATATATATATATATATATATATATATATATATATATATATATATATATATATATATATATATATATATATATATATATATATATATATATTGAATGTTTTATTTATCTATATACATAAAAATCTCGTGTCACGATGTTTGTTCGGGGTAAACTCCGAAACTACTGTACCGATTTTTATCAAATTTCATATGTATCTGTAATTTGGTCCAACTTAAAAGATAGGATGGTTTTTATAATTTTTTATTGCAAATAAAATGTTTTTGATACACTAAGTGTGTTGATTGTTTGGTTAAGTAAATTCTTAATAGATGGCGCTGTTTGTTAATTCATCCTCAAAAGTTTTATTCTTAAGTTAATTAAAATTTACAAATGATACTATGTTACGGACATTGATGGTTATCAACAATATCACCGTAGAAAGGAGGAGTACTGAGACCACACTTTTCAATGTAAATGTCAAAATCTACAAATCAAGTTGAAATTGATAAGCAGCGGGTAGTTCCATACTCACCACTGCTTTTAAAAACGTATGAGGCTCATATAAATGTCAAGTTTTCCCAATGAGAGGGAGTGAGTCACTGAATTCCGTAACTTTCCAAAAGTAACAAGCAAGTGGAATACTTTGCGCATGCTTGCAAGTTTATCTTAGCAGTGGCCATGGTAGCGAAAATGCTCTTGGTACTTTCTTGGAGAGTCGAAAAGTATGACAAGCTATTACTTTTAATCTTACTTCGGTTCTCTCTAAAGATTTCAGAGAAATGATTGTGTCGAATCGGAGAGGTTTCGGAATTCTTCAGAAAGACTTCAGGATGATTTTAGGAACGTTTCTCACTTTTAGTGGGATACGCTACTGTAAGAAATTGGGCGTATTTGCTGCCCATTATTTTTCAAGACGTTTCTTAATTGTTTTTGCAGTGTTGAATAAAATCAAAGAAAAAAAAATCTTTCATGCCACGCAAAGAAAGAACACAACATTCATCAATCTCGGTCATAATTAAAAATTAAAGCCTAGCCATTGGGATCCAAACTCCATCCAAAACAAAACTTTGCAGCTAAAACAAAGTGAATGTTGTTTTCGTTAAACATTCCCTAACAGACGGAAATATTTGCGAACCGTTAATTGTCGATTGTTTAACACATATCATGATGCATTTCGCAAATTGTAATTATTGGTAGAACACAATCATTGGGAGTTGCATTTTCTAGTGCAGGTTTTGAATAACGAGAAAGAGTGTTGTCAACGGTTTAACATAATTTTGACGACGTAATATCCAACACAATCATCATTTCTGTGGGGAAGTTACATAAATTTTATGCTTGAAGAGGTACTCCATAGAGTTAAACAAACACACCGATGTTCAAATCAAGATTTTACACCAAAGATGTATAATGAAGCTCTATTGTTAATTGAAGATTTATGTATTTCAATTTCAAATTTGTTGTTTACTCATTATGGTCTGATATCACGTGATTGATTGGTTACTGTTGATTTAGTTAATACTGTTTTAAAACGAGAAAAAACAGTGCAACGACGCTGTCTTAGCTACAATTTATGTGAAGAATGAGCCATTTCTGAAAGCTGAAAAAAAATCATAATCATATTGTGCTGACCGTTGATGCTGAACAAGGCTATACAGCTGTCGATAAAAACAAAGCCGTAAACATTCCAACTGAATTTTTAAATTCTCTGGATATACCAGGAATGCCACTAGACGGTTTCCTGTTGAAAATTGGTTCACCAATTATTCTTTTTCACAACCCCACTTAGATTATGCAACGGTACCCGTTTCTTCATCAAAATTTCAACAATTTTGATGGAAAAGTTTAAAGGAGAAATTTTTGTGTTGCGAGTAATCCATTTATAGCGTCATAATTTTCAAACACATTTCGAAGGCTTCAATTTCCGATCTGTTTAGCTTTTGAAGAGACCATAAATAGATCTCAAGACCACAAACAAAGTCTACTTTCGGTTTGGACTTGAAACATACATGTTTCTCTCATGGCTAATTACAGGGTCCTGAAAAAGACTGTTTTCAAAAATTCATAACAATAAAATGGTTAATAATAAAAAAATAATTTTTGCAGGAAATTCATATGATGGGTCGGAAGTTTAATCCCCCTAAGTTCCAAAATTTAGTTCAAGAATTTTCCAGTAGATGGCGCAGCAGATGTAGGAAATCAAGGAAAGACAGAAAATTACATCATAGTTTTTTGAAAAATGTTTTTAATAAATAAAATTTTGCAACAATATTTTCAAAATGCCTGCCGCCGGCTGCAACTACATGTCGCAATGGGAGGAAAAATCGGTGAATTCCAATAATTACTTTTAGAGGCTTACTATTGCAGCGCCATCTATTGAAAAACTTTTGAACTAAACTTTGGAGCTCTAGTGGGACGAAACTTTAGGGCCCATCACATGAATTTTCTGCAAAAATTATTTTTTTTTATCATTAACCATTTTCCTGTTATAAAGTTTTGAAAACAGACAGTCTTTTTCAGGACACCCTGTATCTATTGCCTACTCTTGATTGGGAAAGTTATCATAGCTATTCGTGTTAGCAAAAGACAAATAATAGAAACAATAGATTAAAGTCAATGTTATCTACCTCATTTATAAAATTTCATTTTTATATGTTCTTAATTTAGTTAATGTATTTTGAAAAAAAGTTATTTATTACAAGCTATAGGGAAATCTGAGATGAAAAAAATGTAGTGTACATTCTAAAAGTTTATGTTGTTTTACGCTTATTTTCTACATATCGATATTTTAAAATCAGTTTCGATATTTACTATCACTTTCAAGTTATTTTGCTTTTATTTTTGATTGAAGTCATACTTGCAAAATTTACTAAGCGTAGGTATAGTGCTTTTACCATTGAAAATTTAGTTAGTACCTACTAAAGTTAATAAGTACTTAATTCAGCCTAACACACCATTGTCAATGTCATATGTTTTAAAATTGGCTATAATATATTAAGCTGTACTAAAAATATTAATTCGATTCTATCAAAATATTGAGCAAAATAATATTTTAATCTATTTCTCGCCACAGCAACGCGTGGCTGGGTCAGCTAGAATATATATAAAAATCTCTTGTCACGATGTTTGTTTGGGGTAAACTCCGAAACTACTGAACCGATTTTTATCAAATTTCATACGTATCTGTAATTTGGTCCAACTTAAAAGATAGGATGGTTTTTATAATTTTTAATTGCAAATAAAATGTTTATTACACATTAATAGTGTGTATTGATTTTTTTGTTCTATAAATTCTTAATAGATGGCGTTGTAAGTTATTTAATCGATACAACTCTCACATCGTTTGACTTATTGCTAAAAAGACTATACTGAAAACACCCCGAAAAGTTACTTATTATTTCCGTAGAACGTTTCGGTGGTTTTTACGTTTTTATTCACCTTCTGAGAAAATCAACTATCTTT
Source organism: Uloborus diversus (assembly GCF_026930045.1). Classification (NCBI taxonomy): domain Eukaryota; kingdom Metazoa; phylum Arthropoda; class Arachnida; order Araneae; family Uloboridae; genus Uloborus; species Uloborus diversus. The sequence goes on along the minus strand of NC_072738.1, from coordinate 51,259,293 downwards.
GTCAAAACATTTCCTGAAATGCTACAAAGGGCAGAAATGCACATTTCTCACCGTCGTGAAAAATATTTTTGTCCCACCAGTAGAAAAATTAACTAAACGTATTTAATAAGTGTATCGGTTTCTGCTCGACAATGCTCCGTCTAGCTTGACTGCTTCCTTTGAGAGCGAAAAAACGTCTGGATCACAGAGCGTTAGAAGAACTGCAGACGACTTGCATTCGAGCAAATTGCTTGAGAGTAAAGACTTATTTTTGGCAATGCTTGCGTGCATTAATGATTTGCGCGCTTTCTCGGAGAAGCAGGAAGGTGCCAAGCTACTATATTAAATCTACGCTAGACTTCTCTGAAGGTGCTGGACACATAACCGACTTTAACCGAGAAGACAACTGAATTCTTCAAAATGATTCCAGGATATTTTCTGGAAGGTTACTGAATTTAAGCGCAAAACATTTCTTTTCTTTGTGTTTTCTCCCCAAGACTTTTTTAATATCATTATTTATTGCAAAGGTACTGTTGCAACAGAAAAATGTAGTGACAATAGCATTGTCAGGCAGTGTTGCTAGAGATTTTTTTAGATGGTAGACGAAGAGCACGTTCAGCTTTAATGTTGCCTATTAGATATTCATAACAAACGAAACGCAATGTGTAACATTAAAGAAAAAACGCGGAATGACTGTTATGTTGTGAAAGAGTGCCATTATAATTTGGGATAAGCGTACTAAGCCTCATGAGCAAAAGCGTTCATTCGAAATCATTTTGAAGAATTCAGTAGCCTTCTCGGTTAAAGTCGGTTATGTGTCCAGCACCTTCGGATAAGTCTAGCGTAGATTTAATATCATAGCTTGGCACCTTCCTGCTTCTCCGAGAAAGCGCGCAACTAATTAATGCAAGCATTGCCAATAATAAGTCTGAACTCTCAAGCAATTTGCTCGAATACAAGTCGTCTGCAGTTCTTCCAACGCTCTGTGATCCAGACGTTTTTTCGCTCTCAACGGAAGCAGTTATGCTAGACGGAGCGTTGTCGACCAGAAACCAATACACTTATTAAACACGTTAAGTTAATTTTTCTACTGGTGGGAAAAAAATATTTTTCACGACGGTGATTAATGTGCATTTCTGCCCGTTGTAGCATTTCAGGAAACGTTTTGACAAAGATAGTTGATTTTCTCAGAAGGTGAATAAAAACGTAAAAACCACCAAAACGTTCTACGGAAATAATAAGTAACTTTTCGGGGTTTTTTCAGTATAGTCTTTTTAGCAATAGTCAAACGATGTGAGAGTTGTTTCGATTAAATAACTTACAACGCCATCTATTAAGAATTTATAGAACAAAAATATCAATACACACTATTAATGTGTAATAAGCATTTTATTTGCAATTAAAAATTATAAAAACCATCCTATCTTTTAAGTTGGACCAAATTACAGATACGTATGAAATTTGATAAAAATCGGTTCAGTAGTTTCGGAGTTTACCCCAAACAAACATTGTGACACGAGATTTTTATATATATAGATAGATAGAATGTTATTAACCTGAACAAAGTCGAGACAGGCTGCTACTTGGTATTTAACTTCCTTTAAAATAGAACCAAATAATAATAAGCACATTTCAGGAACCTACCTTTGAATAAAATAAAGAGAATGATCCTTTTAGTTTGAAACACGTTTTTTGTTAATCACTAGATATTTTTTGTCACCAGGTTTTTTTCCTTGTTTAAGGCCAATATATCGTAAACATTTCATTTGTAGGTGAGGTACTTTCTCTTATATGCATTATCGCGCACCCTCTCTGATCTGGGAGGAAGTAAATACGTAGAGAAGTTCAATGAATGCTCTCAAGAAAAAGGTCGTATGCGACAAATTTGTCGCATTTTTTTTTTTTTTTTTTTTTGGGGATATCGGATTTTTAGTGTCATTGTTTCTATCCAAAAAGATTGTGGAAGAAGGACATATGTTACACTTGACCTTCGTCAATATTCTTCAGTTATAAGCCTTCTTTGTTTAGCCCTTCCTGTAAAATATTTAATTTGTAACATATGCCCTTCTTCTAGGGATCCCTTCAATTGACCTAAAATAAATGTTATTGCATGTGAAATCCACTATTTTACCATTTAAATCAGTAGTTCCCAAACTTTTCCACGACGCGACTCCTTCTTCACCAACTAAACAACCTGCTACCCCCTATGTGTGTCCCCACGTATATAATTATGTGTGTAACTATGGGACGACACGCGCATATTTTAAATAATAACTCAAGTTGCTCCAGATATTTTATTTATGCTTAACGGGGATAACACACAATTATTGTCACTATTATGTTAAACATATATTTTGACACTTTCAAAATTCTTGCGTCCCAGCAGTGGCGAATGAAGGATTTGGTTTTTGGAAGAGTTGAGGTCATAAAAACCTTAGTTTCTCCAACTTTCATGGAAGTGAGTTAAGGCATTTTCTTTTAACAAGGAAATCGTGAGATCAAAAAAAAAAAAAAAAAAAAAAAAGTGGGGGAGGAAGGAGATAGAGCCCATATTTTTGTTTACAGGGTGGGGATAGGGTGTCATTAATACTAGCATACGCGCAAACAAATTAAGAGAATTGCGTAATATAAGCGGAGAAAGAAAAGTAACAATAGGAACCTACAGTCGTTAGTGTAACATTTGCGAAAGTCTTTCACCCGAAATTGTTCCAAATCATACTTCTAAAAGGGCAATTAACACGATCACTGGTTATTTAAGAAGTAGGAGAGGTTTAGGGATCTTTATGAATATTTCAAGCTCGCAAACTCTGACTTTGAAATTTCTCAAAATTGAAGTCCGAGAGTGGAAGGGGCGTTTAGGACCAGGAATGCTATCTAATTTTTCGAAAATGAATATGAAATGTCCCAAAAAACCTCAGCTGTAGACCATCTTTGTTGAAGTCAAGAGAAGAAAAAGGGTTCGTGCAACCTTACTCAGGAAAAATGTTGGAATTTGAGATCCTAAAACAGCAATTATACGCCATCTTTGTGAACGGCAGGAAAAACGTTTGGGATCGGAGCCTCTCTCCCGGAATTCTTTCAGAATTTAAGTTTAAAAATGGAAATTCCAGATGAGTTTTAGTAATGTAGGTGAGAAAGGAGTGGGGGTTTTCCCCCCACAGTGTTTAAAAATAGAATAATAGTTTATCTTTGATGGCAATACGTTTTATACGATCTTTAATTATGTGAAAATGACAGAAAACATTGCTCTGAAATAATTCAAATGTAATGTAACATTCTAAAACCCCATTTCTTTGCTATTTTTGATGAAGTTAGGGGAGGTGATAGGGTGCAAGGCTCGACGACATTCGAGACATTCGAATGTCGTCATCAATTCGAGACATTTTCGCTGAAATTTGTAGGAATGACAAAAATGTAATATACTATAATATAGTGTTTTTGAAAAAACTAACCTTTAATTCCCTGAACAAAAATGTAAGATACTATAATATAGTGTTTTGAAAAAACTAACCTTTAATTCCCTAGTTTTTGGCGCTGATCAAAATCGATTTTCGGTTTGAATATTTGGTTATTCTTTTTTTTTTTTGTGTGTGTCCTGTTACCACCATTGGAAGCGAAAAAAATTAAGTATACCCGCCTTTTATATAAAAAAAAATAGACTGCTTAAAAGCATTTTTTTTTTTTTTTGAAATTCCCGCACTGATGCACTGTAACAAAATTTCGAAACGTTACTGGGTATTTCCGTGTTACGTTTCGAGATTTTAATGGTTTTTACCCACTTCCTGGAAAAATCAAGTATCATTGTCAAAAAATTTCCTGAATTGCTACAAATTGCATGAATGCTGACTTTTCACTGCTGTGAAAAATATTTTTAGCTCCCAGTTTAAAGATTAACTGAGCGTGTTTATAAAGTGTATCGACTTCATGTACCACGGCCGGTCCATGCTAATTAAACTCCCAAAGGGAGCGAATAAATATGGACTACGCTGCTTTGGAAGACTTGCAGGAGCGTAAAATTCTCGTAACTTAGTTGCAATTCTGGCTAAGCCTAGGCCATATTTGCAATAATGATCTTGGAACTTCCTTGATAAATCAGGAAGATGCCAAGCTCTTACATTATACCTTCCTAAGTTAACTCTAGTTTTTCTGAGACACAACTGGCTTTTAACGGGAAGATTTCTGAATTTTTGAGGTTGCTTCCAGGATAATATCAGGAAGTTTACTGAATTTTAGCGGAAAACGTTCCTGGTTTTTCCAAGATGTGTTACTGGCAGAAATTGGGCACATCAGCTGCCCCCTTTTTTTTTCCAGGAACGTTTCTGAATCGTTTTTACAGTGTGTATCTTCAACTTCTTAAATGCTCCCTTTAGCTTTGTAGTGAGCAAAAGGCTCTAAAATTCCAGATCTGATTGCCTAAGAGTGCCCGTGCAAATTTATTAATGCTCAATTAATTGAGTAGGCGGGGAAAAAAACACTTTTAGCTCTTTTTGGCGTTTTTACCACATTGTGCGCACTGTAAAAACGATTCGGAAACGTTCCTGGAAAATAATCGGCAGCTGATTAGCCCAATTTCAACCAGTAACATATTTTACAAAAACCAGGAACGTTTTCCGATAACAGTGAGTAACCTTCCTGAAATAGTAGGAAATCTCCCCTGTTAAAACCAGTCGTGAACCTTCTACAAAAATGCAATAGATTTAATGTATTTGTTTAGAACCGCCTTGGCTTACCAAGAGGGCTCCAGTAGCATAACCATGGCCACGCGATTTATAGCAGGCAAGATCCAAACGTATTCTTATTTGCAATTCCTGCCTCGCAACGCTGCAGCCATCCAGTGACTTATTTTCTCCCATTGGGAGCTTAGTCAATCCAGACGGGCCGAAAATTAACTAAAAGCGATTTACATAATAAACACTCTCAGTCAAATCTTTAAACTGGTAGCAAAAAGCATTTTTCACACCAGTGAAAAGTCTGCATTCGTGCATATTTTAGCAACGTGCATTATTTAGTCATTGGGGATCCGCGGCAAATTTTGAAGAGTCAAATCTCTACTTAAAGCTGAAAGGCTCTCTGTCTAGATCTCTGTGACGCATATAGCGCCTAAACCGTTCATCCGATTTTCACGAAATTTGGCACAGAATTAGTTTGTAGCATGGGAGTGTGCACCTCGAAGCGATTTTTCAAAAAATCGATTTTGTTCTTTTTCTATTCCAATTTTAAGAACATTTTACCCTAAAAGTTATCATAACGTGGAACCGTAGCGTAGGCGAGCAAATGAACATTGCCATATTGGCTAGAAATTTTTCATTCTCTATTTATAAACATACAGGCGAACCAAATGACCTTTTAATTTGCTACTACGGGAAAAGTCGTGTGGATATCGCTAGTGTTAAATGAACGTTAAATGATGCTTACACGATGCCATTGCATCTGAAACCGGAATTTTCGCCATCGGAGTATTCAATAACCCTTTCAGCAGTTCTTGCTAACGTCTCGAGTTACAATGCTGGTGAACCGCTTTCTGCTTCTACAAACTGTATCTCGTGTCGTTATGTTGATATTAATGTTTGATAGACATAGCTTCAGGCTGCGTAAAATCAACATTCCAGGATTATTTGCCCAGAGTGCGTTAGACTGAACCTTGAAATCATCCTTAAATGATATTTCTACTTAGGATGCAACAATCCAGGGTGATTAAAAAAATACCTTGACGACTAGTTCTTTCAGAAACGTAGCATTTCAGATAGTACGATGATTGAATTTTAACAAAAACTCAGAGAAAAGATTTGTCCGGAGTCAAACATTTTTGCCTGACTTAAAAAAGATTTTACAATTGTTGTCGTAACTTGCGACAAGTTCTAGTCATCGCTATTTTTTTTTTTTTTTTCAAACTTGCCAAGTTTTAAATCCGTTATCAAAGAAAGTGAAAAATTGTTTTCTAAATGAATTGAAGAACATGGGAAAATCCAACATCTATGTGGAACTGCTATGGAACTTGGTAACAGTTTAGATCTGAACTATTTTTTGTCGGGGACACCGTCTACCTTGAACCTCATTTCGACCGAACTTGGCTTCTTTTTCACATTTATGTTTTGTTAGGATGTCATTACTTTTTGAAAAGCTAAATCAAAGGTTATGTTCTAATTCAGACGATTATAAATGCAAAAGCGTTTAGAACTATATGATTTCCTTTTTTCCCCCCGGCTTTTACGGTTCACTGGTTTGCGGTTTCTCTTTATTAAAAGTTTTGAAGATATTTCGATAGCTGGGGACTTTTTGCGATCGCCAATTTTAGGCAGTAATCGTCTGTTTTTCCCATTTATCATCAAGGCCTAAATACATTAGCTCTTGGTCTTTGACGTCCTCAGATTTGTCGACAATTACTGTTTCACCTTGGATTGTATGGAATTGGCAAACATCCAGTTAAGGCGACTCCATCTGAATGAGGGGAAAAATAAAAATTTTACGCACGTACTCCGCTCATTTGAATGAGACTCTGCTTCATTTAGAGGCTAACATACATCTGCAAAATCTGACATCCCTGAAAACTAATAGATGCTTCCATTTCCGCGTGTAAACCGAATGTTTGCCTTTCCATACAATCCGTGGTTTGATAGTAGGAAAATTGCTGACTCATCTCAAAATCTGTTTGGAATTTATTATTCAGGGGGATAATCATAACGTAGATCGTAAAATATGCAGAATTGGCGAAAATATTTCTCAATTGTTGAAATTATTGCTACCATTTTTGCTCATCCTGTAAAATTTTGCATTTAATTGAGATCTAAAGATTTTATAAATTTTAAAGCTGGTTATTTTTGATTTTAAAGGTTAAGCTCTAGATTTGCAATTTTAATTATTTGATGGATCATTTTTCATTTTAGCGGAATTTAAAGTATCGTTTAAATCCCCATTTTGGTTAGAAATTTAATTGTTGATTTAAAACATCAACAACCTTGTTTTGGCCACGTTTGACGAGCCCTTTTGTTTTGATTTATTTGGCGAAATATTTTGCAATCGGGTCGTGGTAACCTGATCGGTAAGGCATTGAACTCGGGGCCGGAGGATCTCGGGTTCGATCCTCGCTGGTCGAAGATCCACCGTTGTCATTAATGGTGACTGGGCGACGATAATATGCCTCTGGGGTGCCAGACCAGGAAGTTATTCCGTTCCTGGCCTGGTTCTAAATTCTCTCGAACTGTCCATAGATGGCACCACCATCTATTGTGTTGTCTTTGTGTTCTCCTGGAACAAAAAAATTGGATCATTAAGGCTCTTCTATACCGTCCATCTTGGTTTTCGACGCTAATGCTTTCTCTACGGGAAAATCTGCTACCTATACAAAGCATAACACGAGAAATTACTGGAATATTTTCATGCGGTTTGTTTTAAACGATGGCTATGACTTAGAACTAGAGATGCTCTTTTTTATTTTTTCTGTAATTATTTTGAAATTTTTTTAATAACATTTTAAAACTTTAAACGACTATTTTCACACGTTTGAAAAATGATATGGAAAAACGGAAAAAGGAGCGCAAGAGATTGAACATTTCTCTTCAAAAACATATTTTGAGTTTGTTTCTGAGACAATTTGTTCTATTGATATTCTCCACGGAGTAAAGCCTTATTTTCGAAAAATTGAGAAAAACTGCGAAAAACACGCCTTCCACCAGACCACACCCATTTCCCCCCCCCCCACACCCCCCACTTTGAGGGACCACTTTCTCTTCTCCCCCAGGGTCTTTGGCTGCTTCTCCGCTTTTCCCCTCTGCCTCGCCACAGGCCTCGCCAGGCAATAAACTGGATCCCTACTAATGACCATTCATTCTTTGTCGTTTTTTGTGTTGGTCTTGTATCTATGTGACTCGACGGTGACATCCGTTCTAAAAAGAAAACGCATTTTTTTTTCCTTTTTCGAGTTCCTCGATAAGTTTTTGAAATTATTTAGGTGATATATTTTTCAATGCTGTTTTAATATAAGTACACCGTTTGAGTGTAGAAGTTATTTTGTTTAAAGAATCTGTGTAAATTACTGCATCTTATAATGGGAAAAAATGTGAGTCTTCTCGTTTGAAGATTCATATACATATTTCAAGAATTGTCATTGCTTGAACTTTTGTCTTAATCATTTGCGCATAACCAAGATCAAAGAGTCCGCGCTCAGGATCTCCACTCAGGTCCGCGCCAAGCCTGATCAACGCCGTTGTGCAAATGTCTTTTGAGCGCCTTTATGCAGTGGCGTTCGGCGAAAATATAGTTAACAGCTGGATTGACGTTTTGTAGACCAATATGACGCAGAAAAAAATACGTTTGTCATTTAATTGATTTTGAAAAAAATGTGTATTTAATTTTGGATTACAGTGCACGTGTGTGATTACAGTTTCACTTCATATCTCGAACTTATTTCGAGTTCAGTAGCTCCTCTGATATGCTAATGCGTTTAGGAAAAAGAAAATATTTTAAATATTAACAATTCTAAAATACGGAAGGCATTGAATATGATATCTAAAACAAATACATTGTCCAAAGCTCTTTTTCTGACACACAAATAGTTAAAAAAAAAGGAGGGGGAGAGGAATCGAGTAATTATGGTCAAGTCGTTACTTTTTGGAACTAAAAAGTTAGCCAAAATTGTAGTCTACAATATACAAATATTACGCACAAGTAAAATATATGCAAATACACTTACCATAATTTTTATGTATGATAAAATGAAATAGTCGAATTTCCGCGAGCAATAATTTAAAATCACAAAGAGACATATTGCACAAATTATAGTACAACATATTCTCCTCAAGATCCAAAATGAAGAATAGAAAATTTCTCGCGCCTCATATGATCAGCTTCGTGTACTATTAACCCTAAACAGCATTCACGCCTCCACACGAAGAAGAAAAATGCTGATGTATGCATTAACTAGCATCACGTGATTTCAGTGTAAAAGATTGCACTCTTGAAAAACATGTTTAAACACACAACATGGCAATAATTTTTCATTTTAGATAGGCAGCGAGAGGATTGCTTGTTTCAGTGAGCAGTGTAATTTCTCCGCCACCATAGGATATATAATCAGGGCCTGATGAACTCACGGTCTGGTAGGTCCATGGACCTGGGCACCACAATTTTAGGAGCACCAAAATGGGGGTAAATTTCTTTATTTCTTCCCGTTTTTGAAAACTTCCACACAAAAAAATTGCAGATATTCCTGTGAGAGGGGGGCACCAAATTTTGCCAGGGCCTGGGCATCACTTTGGGCTGAGCGGGCCCTGTTGGATACTGGATATAATGAAAAGTTCTTTTTTTTCCTTCTTTGGTTGGAGAGATTCCCCCCATTTGGAACATTTTTGATTGGTAGTGAAAGGCGCCGTTTGGACTCTGGCGCCGTAGTGCGCCTCACGACCTCGCACATAAGGACGGCGCGACCATGGATCTACTCTCTTAATTCACAATGGTTTTTTCGAACTCTTTAATGTTTCATTTTAGATAAAGGTTTTTCTTTTTATTATTTTTTTTATTTACAATATCAATTTATCAGTCATTATAATTGTGTGAAAAAAAAAGGAAAGAAGGAGACTGCGAACAAGAAAGTTCACTATGGTAATACTCTCATCAGCCAGTATCTATCTTTTTCCCAGATAATTGTTTTTTTAAATTTTCATATTATTTTGTGTTCCTCCTATACTCAAAATGGAAAGGGATCACATTTGATTAATCCAATATATATATATATATATATATATATATATATATATATATAATATATATATATATATATATATATATATATATATATATATATATTATATATATATATATATATATATATATATATATATATATATATATATATATATATATATATATATATATATATATATATATATATATATATATATATATATATATATATATATATATACATACACAATTTCCTGCATTTTTTCCTCCCCTGTGACTTTAGAGCCACAGGTGAAAGTATTTTTTCGAAGAATCAGCAAAGTCAGCACCTCGTATCAAAATGCTTCTCCTTTAAAGATTGTACATATTTCAATAATTATCATTACTTTTATTTTCGTCTTGATCATTTGCGCAGGCTCACAATCAAAGAACTCTATTCACAATTTACAATGCATTTTCCGAACTCTTTTGATGTTACATAAAGTCGATTTTTGCAAAGCAAATTTGTCTATCTTCGCAAATGCGTGAAAAAGAAATAAGACTGCGAACAAGGAAAGTTGAGAGTGGTGATACAGCCATCCGCAAGTAATTTAGTACCTCACAACCTTTTTTTTTACGATCAATGTTTTTGAAATTTTCATATTATTTTGTTTTCCTCCAATACTCAAGGTGGAACAGGATTATATTTGATTCAATCAATTTCATGTATAAAATGATGCTTTTCGGCCAGATAGCTATTTAAAACCTCAAGTGGAAGTATTTTTTCAAAGAATCAACAAAGCAATGACGCCTGCAGCACTTCATATCAAAATAATTCTCGCTAGTACAAGAAGTATCATCAGTTGAACTTTCGTCTCGATCATTTGCGCATGCTCACAATCAAAGAACTCTATTCACAATTTACAATGCATTTTCCAAACTCTTTTCAGGTTACATAAAGTTTATTTTTGCAATGCGAATTTGTCAATCATCGTGACTGCATGAAAAAGAAATGAGACTGCGAACATGAAAGCTCAGTACGGTGATACTGTCATCAGCAAGTATGATTTAGTACATCAACAGGGGCGGATCCAGAAATTTTTGTAAGGGGGGTCAAGTTTCAATGGATATCGTTATTATTCCTACGTAAAAAAAGTAGCAGTTAATCAGGGTTGCCCATCATTCCACGCAGGAGAGCGTACCGCCTCATATGCTACGAAGCACTCCCCTCCCCCCCCAAGTCAAAACCCATTTAAATTACCTCCCCTCCCCCTAAATTTTCAATGCCACAGCCTGAGCCATGGATCATATTCCCTCAAACTTTCATCAAAAGTCACATTTCTTTCGGCAGATATGCTGGTCATGTCACCGTAAGCTTTGGTTATATGAGATAACATCTATAAATAGTAATAAAAAGCACCCATAACACGCACAACATGTGGTTTGAGGGGGAGGAGAACTGGGGAAAAAGTTAAGCTCATTAGAGAAATTTGCGCTTTTGAAAATGAACAAAGAAATCAAAATAGCAATGCCTCAGTAAACAAATCCAGTCAATTCTTTGAATTATGACGCGCTAAAAAGAACTACCTTACAGAACCGAGCAAAAAAAAAAAAAAAAAAAATGTTGACATGATTCCATGTACTATTTTTTCGGATGTAAAGAATTGAAGTTTAATAATAATCATAATGACATTCTTCTCACAGGGGGTCGGCTGACCCTTTGACCCTCCCCTGAATCCGCCCTTGTACCTCACAACCTTTTTTCTCCGATCATTTTTTTTTTTTTTTTTAAATTTTCATATTATTTTGTTTGCCTCCAACACTCAACATGGAACAGGATCATATTCGGTTCCTTCAATTTTATGAATAAATTGGTGCTTTTTTTTCCGCCCAAATGGCTCTTTAAAACCCCAGTTGAAAGTATATTTTTTCTAAGAATCAAGAAAGCAATACGAATTTTGCAGGGCGAATTTGTCAATTATCGTGACTGCATGAAAAAGAAATGAAACTACGAACAAGAAAGGTCAGTGTGGTGATACTATCACAGTAATTTAGGGCTACAGTACTCTTTCCTCGCTCTTTTTTTTTTTTTTTGAATTTTCATATTATTTTGTTTGCCTCCAATACTCAAGATGGAACAAGATCATATTTGCTTCATTCAATTTCATGTATAAAGTGATGCTTTTTTCCGCCCAAATGGCTCTTTAAAACACTAATTGAAAGCATTTTTTTCAAAGAATCCAGAAAGCAATGACGCCAGCAGCACTTCATATCAAAAACATTATCCATATTTCAAGAAGTATCATTAGTTGAACTTTCGTCTTGATCATTTGCGCATGCTCACAATCAAAGAACTCTATTCACAATTTACAATGCATTTTCCGAAATCTTTTCATGTTACATAAAGTTTATTTTTGCAATCCGAATTTGTCAATCATCGTGACTGCATGAAAAGAAATGAGGCTGCGAACAAGAAAGTTTAGTATGGTGATACTGTCACAGTAATTTAGGGCCACAGTACTATTTTTCCCTTGCTCATTTTTTTTTTTTTTTTTTTTTTGAATTTTCATATTATTTTGTTTGCCTCCAATACTGAAGATGGAACGATATCAATTCATTTGATTTCATGTATAATTTTTTCTCACCTTTTGCACTTTGTTTCCCCACTTTGGATAAACAAGTCTTCTCTTTTGCGTACAGCGAATGAGACTGGGAACAAGAAAGTTCCTCATAGTGATAATTAATTCGGCACATTAATTGAGTGCCTCACTGTCTCTCCTTTCGAATAATGCTTATTTAATTTTGTGTCTTTTGCAATCTATTTTTTCCTATAATTCTCGATATTGAACATGATCATACATTTGATTCATTGAATCGATGCATTTTTTTTTCTTTTTGTCATATGACAGTTTTCAACTCTAAACGAAAATATTTTTCGAAAATATTAACAAAACCATGTTCCTTCCTTTTTTTAGGATTTTTTTTTCTCGTTTCATGATTGATGGCAATCTTTTTACAACAGCGTAGTTGTTGGTACACGTAAATATTTTTCGAGACGCTTTCATGATAGATAACGTTTTTCATTTGTGTACTGTGCTACTCATATTGTTTAACGCCACTCTATTTTCATAAGGAATTTTATTTATTTCCTACTATGTGAACAAAATGTTTAAATAACAGAGAGTGTCAAACGGAAAGAAAAAAACATTCTTTGCCTCAAGATCAAGAAATCAAATTTTTATGATACGGAAATTCCTAAATACCACTTGCTGACTATTTTGAACCACTGTACGCTTTCTTACACTTCATTCATTCTTTCGAAGTATATTTAAACCATTAGAGTTCAATTACTTACGTTTTATTATATGCATTGGTAAAATTTGTGAACATATAATTTTTATTCTTTTAACAATACGCTCAATGAATTGAAATTATCTTAAAATGTTGATGAATAGGCACATCGACGACGATGAAGTAGGCTTTTATCCAAGAAAAACAACAGTAAAATTCCGAATTTGCATTCAGAGCGTGATAAAGGGCTTTTGTACGCAGTAACATGGCTTTTCTCAGATTTAAATCAAGCGTTGATTCTGCATACAACTGTCAAAAATACTAAGCTCTGCAATAATTTGGTTTTAGCATTACTGAGAGGTGTCATTTCATTCTAATTATTTAGTACACGTGTATAAATAATGAAAACCTTAGTGGGTATTTATCAGTGGCGCACACTAGGGTCCAGGGGGTCAGGATCCCTCCCATAGGTCTTGCTTTTTTCCCCGATCGATTACGATTCTATATTTTGTGCGTGAAATAATTTCAAACAAAGGTTACAATAACTTCTGTTTTAATAAGTGAAAAAATAAAACCCGCATGTTAAGAGATTTTTTAAAATATTGTGCACTTAGCCTATGAGAAGAAGAATGGGGATTATAAATGAATACACAGTAATAAGTATGTTTTTAGTTTTGTGATTACAAATTGAAATGAGATCCTTTGAACTTGAATTCATTTTTTTATTATGAGAAAAATAAAAGCGTAAATTATTTAATTTCTGGTTATTTCTTTACTTAATGCTAATTATTTATTCATTAGCTTATTTTTTACTGTTTTTTGTTCTCGGGAATCGATAAAATCAAGTCAATATGTTTGACGGCGTAATAATGGAATGAGACTTTCGACCTTGGACCCTCCCTTTAAAAAATTCATGTGCGCCACTGGTAATATGGTATCCTTCTGATCACTAACAAGACAGCAGCATTTTTTTTCTTTTCCTGTTTTCTATCGTGCCAACATGCAGATTCGTCAGTTTCTTTATTTCCTCTTTTGATGCGCAGAAAATTCATAGACAAAACAAAAGCATAATTTTCTAATTAAAAACTGCACAGAAAATCCTTGTACAGGGCGCGATTGTTTTCGAAAGATTTACTATTTATGCCTTTTTATTAATTGTAACATTCATCAAACTAGCTATCAGCAAACCTAACTACACAACTACCAAATGTTTTTATTTTATGCTCACACCGACATCCGCAGAAATTCTTCGACATTTTTCTATGATTAATTTGCTTTTCTTTTCAAGAATAGTTTCAGAAATTTCTGTAAAAAGCAAAGCAATCTTTTATCGATAAAGTTATAAAGATCATCAGTGTTCCGCTCGCCCTCTCCCCCTCAATTATATATTGAAAAATACATAAATGAATGAACTGAACGAATAAATATAAAACAAATAAAAGAAAACGAAGATTATGCCGCCCATGAATTGCAAAACAAATACAGAATTCGATTCAAAGAGTAAATGTGTAGAATTGTCCCGCGGTTCCAAAGTTTTCAAGTAAAAGTGAGAAGGATGGTAGAATAGAATAGGAGAATTGGATTCTTTTTTCTTCATCCTCATACTACACCCTTCTACCCGATCTGTTGTCGTGGTGGGAAACAGGCCGGAGGGGTGGGGGACATGTTTTGGAACAGAATCCTTCTTAGCTCGCTCTCTGCCCTCGTCCGACCGTAAAGGAGTACCGATGGGGACAGCTTAGATTTACGACTGTCCTTTCAACAACTCAATGATTGACGTTGTCCATCATGAAATCTGACCAATTAGCAGTGCAAAAAAATCGAGTTAGCCCCTCCCAGATACACCCCCTGTGTTGCCACAGATTTCGTGTTTTCGTCGAATCTGATTTTACGGAGAGGTTTAGAAGAGCCTTAAAGGTAAAAAGCTTCTCCGCTGAGAATAGCTATATACCTCAATTGTGTGACGAATACGAATATTTTGCAATCGTGCGGTAAAGTGATAACGTCATGATGCTCATAAAAAATAGCGTAATTTTTTGCTACTTTAATGTAGTTTTTTTGAATTTTTAGATTTTTCCCTTTACATATGCATGAAAATCTATCTTTATGCCAAATTTCAAGTATGTGAGACACTTGGAAGTTCGTAAACATTTTGATGAGTGAGTGAGTGAGTCAGTGTTAAAAATGACACTTTTCATATCTTAATAATTCCATAACTATAAGAGGTATACTCATGAAATTTAGGATTATACGTCTTCTATGCAGCTCTATTAGACATACAAAATTTCAAGCACGTAGATTTAATAGTTTTTGAGAAATGAGGAGGTCAAAAGTAGCTTGAAATGGTTCGTGTAAGATACACACTGGCAGATGTGTCGCCTGATTTCCGAACTTGGCTGACACACTGCCGTGTGTCTAAATTTGACATCTTTAACAAATTATTCACTAGTCGACCCGTGCGGAACTCCGCACTGTGCTTCGAATTGTTTAATAAGGCATTTCGCTCTTTAAAAATTTAAAAGAAAGAACATTATGAAGAAGAACTGAAAAAAGTAAACGAAAAAAAGTAAGCGCACAAGAAAAGGCATGTAATTTGAAGACATCAGTAACAAAAATCTCGTTAAATACAACGTTGTGATAATTTGATCATCGTTCACCTTTCGGTTGTACATATTTTCAATGCAAACATAAATATCATTAAAAGTGTGGTTGAGTGACCCGTGAAAAAGCAGTAATTTTGCATGTGAAAAACAGATTTTGGCAAATACAGTCCTGCCCATGAGAGCATCTGGCGGGAAAAAAAAGAAACATTAAAGAGATATTTATTGGCACGGATTCGAACTGGTGCCATTCTGATTAAGAGCACGACACTTCAACAAACCTAGCAATTGCGTCTTCCTTTTCGAATGCTCTTCATTGAAGGAATGCGTAGTAAAAATAACAGTAAAAATTCTTTTTGCCGAAAAAAAAAATCATGCGTCTATGTTTTGTCATTAGCCGGCATGATACGATTTAAAATTATTCGTAAAACATGAAATTGATTAAAGAATGAGGAAGATCTCACGTAGCGATTGAAACAAACATTCTAGAGAAGTAATAAATTCGATTGAAAATAAGTGTTTCAATTTTTGAATACTGAACAATATCCGATAGTAGGCTGCTTTAACCGTAACGGCTTAAATGTCCGCACATAATTTTCTTTTAATAGACCACTTAAAATTCAAAACGAAAACCAGTTGAAATGAGTCCGTTTTTTAAGTGTAATTTTTCGAACGTAGACAAAATGTATTTTTTTTTTCTTTTCAGCCGAAAGCAAATGAGTAGAAAATGATTTCTTACTAATGAAGCTGATAATAATTTTACTGTTTTACATCGTATTCGCGAATAAATAATTACAAGTTCACTGGGTGAAACTCGTAGTTTCAATGTGGAGGAGTATTTTTTCATTTGTACAAAAGGTCGAACACTGCTATTAGAAAAATCTACATTTCAGCATACAATGAAAATGATTTTCTGTAAAAAAGGATTTCCTTGACGTAAATCTAATATATTTTTATGCTTAGTGATCTGGACGTATTCAAAGCTTTCAAAAAAGAAAGAACACTCTTTGATTAACAGTCAACTTAAGTGAATGATAACTGTAGCCTGCATAAAGGAGACGAAAGACCAAGTAGCATTCCCACTGCATTTATTTTATTACGTGTGTTATCTGTTGTATGTTATGAGTACGTGTAATGCGTAATATTAATGTAAATTTGCTATTATGTCGGACAGCCCGAGCTTGCCCGAAGTTCAGATAGTTTATAGCCGAACGCTCTACCGAAATAAAACTTATCAATTTAACGGAACAACTAAGTCCAGTGCTTTTAAGCTTTATTAAAACACCCACACACACCCACACACACACAGGTTAATTTTAATTTGCTTTCTTGCCGAAAGCGACGCAAAAATTGTAAAATTGTATTAGAACTTTGTTTTAGAAAAAAATTGCACAAAAACTACAGGCTGCATTAAGGTTTTGCAACGGCAAAGGGCGTTTCCGAAAACTTGATTTTTAGACCGTAAGTCCATTTTTTGTTATTAACCAGATTGATAAGTTTTAAAATAAGGGGGGAATTTCTTCAAGAGATAAGAAAGATCCTGCATATTGACAGAAAAATAATCCACAGAAATAATATATACGATACGATATTGAAGAGAAGTGTTTTTATTTTTCAAAATTTTTGCAAATTGCTATCGCAGGCTGCTTGAACCGTTTCGGCTTTGATGGCAGCACGTGTTCATTATTTAACAGCACGGTTAAAATACAAAATAATTTGAAAGTTCTTTTTTAAGCGTAGCTTTTCGAATGTAGTAAAAATGTGGTAAGCTATTTGTTTTTTTTTTGCAAAAAGAAGAAAAAATATATAGTATACCCTTCAAATTGAGGTAGTAATTTTTTATTTGTACAAAGAGTCAAAAACTCATTAGAAGAATCTATATTTCAATATACGATTTAATATTGTTTTTTCTGAACAAAAAACAATTCCATTGTAGTCTGAAATCTTAATCCCGATACTTATATTTTCGCTTACATTATGCTTTAATTTTCTTACCGGAGCCAAAGCGTTTTTTTTAAAAGCCACACAATTAAGAATCAATTTAGCTCCATGTTGCATCAAGCTTTCATAACAGAGGAGCGTTTCCCTCTCATCCATTCCCTCAAATTTGTTGTTCATTTTTATTAAGTGTTCATGAAATGCGGGATATTTTTCTAATTTTTTGAAGCAGATAGTCCGGACCTGGGCCCGAACACTCATTCTCCTAGTTACCAGTCGAATGTTCTGCCAATGGAGCTATTCAGCCCTGGTAATGGTAACTAAGCCCGAAACAACTCCCGATCTTTACAGGAAAACTAACGTGAGCGTCCTACAAGAGAGCATTAGCCCACTGATTTTAACCATTGTTTTACCATCAGTCCCGGAATACCTGCACTCTAATTAGTAAACTCGCATGCAAAAAGCAGACAGTGAACCAGTGCTTGCACTGTAAAAACGATTCAGAAACATTCCTGGAAAATAATGGGCAGCTGATGTGCCAGTTTCTTCCAGTAACATATCTTGGAAAAACCAGGAACGTTGTCCGCTAAAAGTCAGTAACCTTTCTGAAATTAACCTTGAAACTTTATGAAGACGTGCGAAATCTGCCCTATTACAGCCAGTCATGTCTCTAGAACCTTCTAGAAAAATTAAGCAGGTTTAGTGTAATTGACTAAGAAGGCTCCATAAAAAGCAGAGCGATCACGGCCACAGCTACGCAAGAAGGAACCAAGCATGTCTCTTGCCTGCAATTCCTGCCTTGGCATCCATTGACATTTTCGCCCTTATTGGGAGCTTAGTCAATCTGGACAGGCCGTTACTAACGATAGGCCGTTACGCTTAATAAACACGTTCATTCAATCTTTAAACTGGTTGCAAAAATATTTTCCACAACAGTGAAAAGTCTTGTAACTCTGGACTCGTGTAACTCGTAGCGATTCAGGAAACTTTTTTTGTGAAGATACTTGTTTTTACGGGGAAATAGGTGAAAACGTGTGAAATCCCGAGACGTTCCACGGAAATAACCAGTAACGTTTCGGAATTTTTTTTACAGTGTGGTAAAAATGGTTCAGAGACGTTCCTGGAAAATATTGGGCAGCTGATGTGTCCAATTTCTGCCAGTAACATATCTTGCAAAAGCCAAGAACATTTTCCGCTAAAACTCAGTAACAATCCTGAAATTATGCAGGAAGCTTCCCGAAAAATTCAGGAATCTTCCCGTTTAGAGCCAGTCATGTCTCTGCAACTTCAGAATAAACTTATGCAGTTATAATGATGAGCAAGGAAATTCCAAAACCAGTATTGCAAAAACGGCCCAAGCTGAACAGAATTACAAGTAAGTTCCAGCTAGAAATATTTTTCACTGTAATGAAAAGTCTCCATTCGTGCAACATGTAGCAATACAGGAAATATTTTGACAATGATACTTGAATTTTCCAGGAAGTGGATGAAAACCACTTAAATCCTAAAACGTTATAAGGTAAACTTAGGTAAACTTAGTAACGTTCCGGATTTTTTTTCTTACAGTGTGGTGTAACCTTTAGCTATGTGACTCCTGATAAAAAATATAGGGTAGTGATGGGCTGATGAGAAAGGCGTCAGACTCGTAACCGGAAGGGTGTCGGGTTCGATGCCAGCCGGTCGAAAGTCATCTTTGTTCGTTAATGGGGACTCGGACAAGTTAAATATGCCGTTGTCGAAAAGCTCTGCTAGTGAATCAATGCCTCTGGGGGTGCTGAACCAGAGATTGCCATGCTTCTGGTCTGGATTAATAAATCAGAGCTGTCTTCATGGCCCATCCAACCGGTTAAACCAAAAAGAGTGGTAGGGACGGGGGACCGTGGATTGTGATGTGACTTGATAAAAGTTGCAGTGAATCGGGGAATCACTGCAACTGAAGATACAGTTCTAGTGTTCCACGTTCTCCCAGTCTTTCACGGCCTTTCGAACAACACCCAAATTGGACCTCACAAAAGACGCGAAAGTAAAAGAAATACAAAACAGATAAAAATTCTCACGAGCAGTTTTTTTTTTAAGACCAAGAGAGGAAAAACATTTAGTGCACATTATTCATGAAATTGGTTATACTCGCATCAAATCTGTAACTGAAAAATAAAACTTCCTTGATATGGGGGCAAATTGGTTCTCCTTGTCCTCACCCATAGTTTATAGAAAGAAAAATCTGTAATGTGTACTTAAAGTTTTTATTTTCTAAAACTCTTTAAAAATTGAAAAATTCAGTGTTCAATTTGGCATTTTTACTGATATTACCTCTTAAAAGGTTCCTTTTCATATTTAATGGACGCTTATATTATACTTATGTTCCTTTCGCACATTGCTTGTGCGATTTAAGATAGACTTGACATAAGACGTCTGATGATAATTTCCTTAACTTTGATTGTGCCGTTCTCTACAAGCATATTTGACATACTCTGTACTCACGTATACGAAGGCTATTGAAAAAGTAACAACCTTCTTTTTTTTTTTTTGTAATAACTAGAAGGATGTTTTTAAGCGCGCTGTAATGAACAGATTTAAAGCTTTTCTGCACATGCAGGATCCTCTCCTCCCCCGACTGCCTATAGCATCTTTGGATTTTTTTTATTTTCTTCAGTTTGAACAACACTTAATTCATTGAGTTGAAGCGGATAATTTTCAAATTGCAATAAAATCCATCCAGCAAAATCAATTTTGAAGTTATAATGATGCTGAACACCATCAAAAGCTTCTATACATTAACACAAAGCATTAATTTTCACTTACCTTTCTAGCTTTTTAAAGAAATCTGACTTTTCCTGAATTTCGTTAATAGATCTACTTCATCAAAGAATACCTCATTTAATTAAATATTTCTATCGGAACAGCACAAACCATGTAATATCTTAAACTAATTACTGAATCAAGAAAAAAATTTAAATTCTCCTGAAGTAAAGTTAATTAGAAATTGAATATCTTAGCTTACTAATTATTTAGATACATGGGTTATATTTAATCCAGTAATTCAAACACTCCATTAGAGAGTTTTTGTTAAACATTTTCATGCTGCGCGTAAAAGTTCTTAATCTCTTCCAAAATCAATACGCTTCCTTTAAATGGATATTTTCTAAAAGTTGGCTTCCAGTGGTTTCAGTTAATTAGACTTTGTTAATTTTTGTGGACATAACTATGTTCATCATATCTGGTATTGAAAAGCGAAGCCCAATGCTGTTTTTAAAACGCCGATATTCGAAAAATCTGTTTTTCATTATAAATGTCGAGTTACTCGCATTGATGTCTCTTTGTAGTTGGAAAGGGATTCCTCTCCAGGGTTCAATACTTTTGCTTTGTGCTTCAAAGTACTCCTCAACATATCTGCCATTTCATAAATTCATAACTATTATTGATATTTTTGTACTTCAGAAACATTATATGCCTTGTATTTAAAAAGCCGATGCGATTCCACTGTCTTTAACTCTCTTTAGAGCATTTTATTCCGTGTTTTGAATTTTTAGATTTCGTTATTTTGGGAGTACACCCTTCGGTTTTTCAATTTAAACTGTGTGTGAGTTAAACAGTTTTTCTTCTCTCTCTGAAGTCAGTGTTATTCATTTGTTTAATTTAAATAAACAATACAAATTTTGCTGAAAGAAAAATATTTCAAATTTTCAAGCTGTCAGGCTTTCTAAAAGCTTTTTTTTTTTTTTGGGAGAGGTATGCTAGTTATGTCACACTTTAAACGGGGAACGATGGTTCATGAATTTGTGACAGCTTATGACAAGAAAGGAGGGTAGTAACGATTAGTGTGACTCCTCGTATTTTTGTTAAAATAGATAAATTTTGTTTTTCAATGTGTTTATGTAATATAGCTTGACAGGTGACGAAGACAAAGGGGAAGTGAAGAGGAAACATTTCAGACGAGGGAGGGCAGCTATGTTAATAGGTGTGATATAATTTATGGATAGCCCCTAATGAAGATATTTTTGTATACGTTGTGCTTCTAATTTTAATGAAGTACACCATGTCACCAAAAGTTGCTTTTTAGCCTACGTTAACAGTAAAAGTCATATAAAGAAGAAGCATGAAAGAAAAAAAAAACTCAAAAATAAATAAAAGAATGAAATAAATATTGAAAAATTAAAAGTTGGAAAGGAGGGTATTGAGATGGGGGAAAATGTCTGTCGGTTTGTCTGCGCCCACCCCCTAATAACTTTTGAGAAAACGCAACAATTTTAGAAAATGCTCTTAATGATGACCTTGTATGGAAAAACATTTTTTTGGTTTGAACAATTTTCCATTCAATTGTACTGTTAAAATGCCTTAACATTAGCGCCTACAGTTAAACTAAAAGTCAATATAGAATCTTAATTTAGAGGTGGATTGGCTTCAAAAATTTTTTGTTGGAAATAGCTCTTGATGACCAACTCTCGACTCCTATTCCTAGAATTTTAGAGCCGTCGGCTCCGACTCCGACTCCTGTACCCGAAAATTAGTCGGACTCCGTCTCCCGACCACGTCTCTGACTCCATAGCTTTGGCAAAAATTTAACCAAGAAGGGAAAATGACTGATTTCGACTCTTGGAAATTAAAAGTCTTCGACTCCGATTCCGACTCCTTTATCCCAAAACTTGTCCGACTCCGACTCCACAAACATTGGCTGATTTGCGGACTTTGAGAGAAAGAAACTGATTCTGGCTCTAAATCCTTGAATTAAATATCTTCGACTCCTGACTCTGACTTCTTAACCTCAAAATGAGTTGACTCCGACTCCGCAGCCATGCTCTTTGCTGTGAAATAATTATTGTTGATATGATTTGCTTTTACTTTCACTCTAAAGTTTTAATGTATGTATTCAGTTTTTGGCGGAGAAAATCGGACTTCTAAATGTTTTAACATAAAGATAAGCTCAAACGATTTTTTTTTTTTTTTTTGATTGCGAAAACTATTTTTTTACGTTAACATTTTATTGTTGTTTATTTATTTTTGAAATTTACATTTTTTTTTTTTGGTAACAGGGGAAGTAAGAGCGATTTTTTTTTTGGATAAAATGTATTTATTTTAATGAACTTATTATTTTTAATTCTTTTTGAAAGCGATTAAAGTTTTTTTAATAGAAAATACTATATTAGTTGCTTTGTTTAAAAGGTGCCACTATTTTATTTGTTCGTTTATTTAAGCTTTACGCATCTGTTTCTTTAGATGAGCAAGACGTATTTCATTTCTAGAAATCAGCTTAAACGTTTATTAAGTTACCTTTGAAATAATTTGCAATTTCAGCTAATTTTGAGAATATTGATCACATACTAGAAAGTCGATATTGATATACGAGAAAGCAGTCTTGTATAGTTATGGACAGAACTTCTTTTTAAAAATAAATTTATAACAGTAGCACTTACGTTTCTCTTATGTTCATAAATACGACTGAGTATTTAGGCATCGCTTCCAATGAAGAAATGTTTCCTGGAGGCATGAAGTATGCCGGTGCATTCAAGTGTACATCGTTCAATGCTCGAAAAAATAATCACGTAGTTTCTTTAACAGGTGTTTTCGCATAAATTAACAGAGGGGAATTTCGTGGAAAATCTGGTTGCAGCTGTTCACAAACATTGACCTTTCGTTACCATACGGAACAACATGGTAAATGCACAAATATTGCAAGACCGCGACTCCATTTAGACAGAAAAATGTATTAGTATGTGATTTTTTTTTGAGAGATTAATTTCTGAAGGTTTTTTCTTGAAAAGATTCATGCAATAAATTTCAGTTCGGATTTTATTTTGTCTTGTTTGTTTTGTTGACTTGTCATCTTTAGCTTGCTAATATTAGTTGTCTCGTTGCTGTTCATTCTCGCTGCTTTTATCAGTTGAATTTACAGCCAAAAGCTCATAATTTTCTGCCTTGAAAAAATAATGCTTTGAAGCCCCAACACACTTGTCTGCAACTTCTTACAATATTTGTGCATAGCTACGTGGTTTCTTAATGTAACTTTCTTGCCCAAAGATGTTTATTCGTTATCTTTGTTATGTTCTGTTTTTTTTTGTATTAAAGTTTAAAGAACAAACACATTTAAATACTCATCTTTATAAAAATAGGTCAAAATTAGCTTAAAAAATCATCATTTTCTTCTACGACCTGTTTTTCGTTTTGTACATTTGACATTGATTAATTTGTCCTCTTCAGCAATCTGAATTTGCCGTGGAAAGGTAAAGCGATGTAACTGCAAATTTTTCTTTTTCTTTCTTTATTTTTTTAATTAATTTATTTATTTTTATTTTGCATTTTTGTCATCTATTGTACCTCAGCTTTATTGTACAAGCTTGTTAATTCGCTTTTCGCTGAAAATAAATCATAAAAAATGCTAAATTTCAACATTTTCCTATTGTTTGTAGGGAATCGGAAACACTTGACAAAATAACATCTTATTACTACTTCAAAATAACTTTTTTCTGCAGACGCTACGCTTAACCTCTCCACAACAGAAATCATGCTCCAAATTAGGATATGGCGCTTAGTACACATCCAGAAGATTAACTTATAAAATTATAAATCCATACAAGAAATTTGTAATAATAAATTTAAAAACTTATGAAGTACAACTTTGTGTACACAGGTCTCACAGTCACTGTAAAACTATCCGGAAATTCTTTCTTTCTTTTGTTTTTTCAAAGAAAGAAAGAAAGAAGTTTTTTTTTTTGAAGAAATAAAGTACTTTTT
This sequence comes from Uloborus diversus, assembly GCF_026930045.1. Classification (NCBI taxonomy): domain Eukaryota; kingdom Metazoa; phylum Arthropoda; class Arachnida; order Araneae; family Uloboridae; genus Uloborus; species Uloborus diversus. The sequence goes on along the minus strand of NC_072738.1, from coordinate 51,235,099 downwards.
AAATTTAAATTCGCTCGTGCTGTAGGGCCATTGATTTGCGAATAACTATAAAACTAAAAGTTATTCGAAAATAATTGTTTTTTTTTTTTTTCGTTTGTAGAAATGAGATTCAAACTCACTCTTTCTGTAGGACTTTATAAGCAATGGGAGAATCTTTTTACGCATGATTTGTGACTAAAAAATTTCTACGTGCGAAGCACTATTTCTGCTCAGTGAAAAGTAGACTCTAGTTCCAAAAACATAATTAATCCCAAAAATTGGAATTCATCTTTTCTAGAAGATCATTACTTAAAATTCACGTTTTGCAATATAGAAGCGTCAAAAGTACAATAATATTTTAACTAATATTTTTCACGATACCAAACATATAAAGAATGATTAAAAAAATCACATTTTATCTTTTTCGTCAAATAACTCAGGGCCGATTTCAGCTATTTTTCGTAAATTACGTTCTGAAAAGAAAGATCATTCATTTCCTGATAAAAATGTGTTGTGTAATGCTTATGGTAGTTAAGAAAATATCCTTAATAGCTGTAGAAGTTGACCTTAATGAGCGTGAACAGTAGACTTCTTATATTATCGCCAAAGATATACGAGAAGTTTATTCTTTGTTTACTTCTTTTTTCTTCCATATGTAGCGGAGAACCTTTACTTTTACGATTTCGAAACTTTTCTTAGAAAAACGTATATCTTTGAGGAAATTTTTTTTTATGTTGAATAAAAAAAAAAAAAACAGTTGTATTTAAAGCTCTCTCAAACAGTAGCTTAATTTCTAATCAGATGGCTAAAGGGAAAGATATGATCATACTAACACGCATAAACACAGCTAGAAGACCTTATTGCACTTGTACCTTTGCGTGTAGCATTTTTATTAAACTCCTTCCTATCTCACGAGTTACATTTCTCGTACACTTTTTTTTCTTCTGAGAATCGCCAGAGATATTCGATATTCAGTAGACCCTCGTTTTACGCGGGTTTATTTTACGCGGTTTAAGATTTGACAACTTTATTTCATTTTACGCGAATGAGTTTCGGTTTTACGTGGATGCGGCAATGCAAACATATAAAATTTTACCCTCTTTCAAAATCCAAATCCTACAGATTGCAGATTACGCGTAATCAACTGCTTTTTTCCGTGCTAATAATCGAGCTTGGGCCAATGGAGACATTTTATGCGATTGGTTCCAGAGCTCTTTCCAGAAGTAAAGTTATTAAGCTCACGGTTCAGAACTCACTGGAAGAAGAGCTTTTAAGAGTGACGAAGGAGGCCAAAACCAACGAGGATACCGAACTTTCTTGCATTTCTGTCTTAGCTTTGGTCATGTTTCTTGTATTGATTTTGGAACTTTCTTAATAAATCAAGAAGATGCCAAGCCATAATGTTATTCAAACCTAAGTTTTCTCTAACGTTCCAGAAAGACGACTGACTTTAAACGGGAAGATTTCTGAATATTTCAGGTTTCCAAGATAATTTCAGAAATATTGCTGAATTTTAGCGGAAAACATTCCTGGCATTTCCAAGATATGTTACTGGCAGAAATTGGGCACATCAGCTGCCCATTATTTTTCAGGAACGTTTCTGAATCGTTTTTACAGTGAAAGAAAAGCACTATGCCGAAATCAATCAGCAGGAGATAACTCTAGCTTATTGTGATCATAGTGCTACAATGTAACTAAAGCACTCACTATGGTTATGTTTTAGCGGTACGTATGGAAGCGGTCTTTTTTTTCCCCACTACTAACTGTTTTAAGAGTGCAACGTTCAGCACACGCAAACGTAATTAAAGACGCATTTTAACCGCATCCTTGAACCCCTTAAAAGGGACAGGCCGCCCAATTCGACATTTTGGTTACTAGACGACTTTGGGTCCAACCTTGTTTCTAGTATTTATAAATACGATATAATATTCGTTGGTTGCTATGTCGTAAAACAATTGATAATAAATTAAGTAAAATGTCAATTAAGGTGAATCTAGAAAGATAACTTAGTCTACAAAGTCATGAAAAATGTATCGAGAAATGTTTACTGTAATGAACGTCATTTCCACACCTAATTTGTTTTTTAATTTATATTAATTAAATCTTCTTCATTTGCGGAATAAAATAATCAAACATCAATCGGGCAACACATGCAAAACTTGGTCACCAGTTTTCTACAGCGAGGCTTTTGTGCAAAGAATACTTTTTCCCCTCCGATCGCTTTGGAACCAAAATGTCGGATAAGTCAGCTCCCAGTATAGAGTGGCCTTACCGCATCCATGATGTGTCGCGAAGGTTGGTAAATATAGAATCTCTAATTTTATTTGACCCCTACGTCCTCCTTATGATGACAACCAGTTTCAGCCTTAAAGCTCGCAAACTTAATTAGACACGCACTGTAACTTCGTCAATGATGTGTCCAGAGGGATGAAAAATGTAGAGTCCCTCATCTTATTTGAGGCAGTGAGAAGCAAAGGGATGCAAGTGGACATTTTCTTTGACTAACACGCGTTTAACGATCAGATCCTAGGTAGGCTTTCATTGACATTTTTTTCTAACTCAAGTTGTATACCGGAACCTACCGGGGCTACTTGTATTATATCTTGCTCAAAGATAGAGGAGGGGTTCAACTACCAATTGTACTGGTATAGTCATAGAAAAAAAAACGAAACACTCGACTGTATTCAAAGACTATTGACACTAGAGCCACGTGTAAGGTGTTATTGTTTCAGGAATAAAATGTTCTACATGATTATGTTAAAAAAATTGTTGTTAAGGGGTCGTCTTCATATTAAAACGAGCATCAACTTCAAATTTTTCAATGAGAACCCAGTTTTTTTATCACATATTTTTGATCAGCATCCTTTTTTAACTTTGTATACAAAATTCTGTTGAATTCGATCCAGCCGTTACTTCAGAATCGAGTTTTGAAAATTTCCTCTCGTAATGTTAAAACGTATTTTGATATTTTTACTCATAACACAAAAACTAGATTAGGCACGGCAAAGATTGTTTTTTATATCAAAATATGAATCGACCCAATAATAAAAACATCATTTACAGCACATAAAATGTAATTTTAGTTTTTTTATGAATTATTTTAATAATTTTTGGAAAGAAATATGATCTGAAACCATATTAAATTTTAGCAGAAAAACAATCTAGAAGAGCTTTTTTGTGGGAATCCAAAATTTGAGCTCAAAATATTCAGCAGTTTTTGCGCTATGCTTAAAAATTCATTTTTTCCCACTTTAGGGTACTATATACTTTTTTAAAACAGAAATTATGAAAGTTGGTTTCTTCGTAAAACAAGAAAAAAAATTGTTCAACAATTTAAGCAAACCAATTATAACGTGGTTTTTCTGCATTGGAATTATGTCTATGTTTTTTTTTTAAATGCATAAATTTATTCGCTGTCTCTGCAGAAGGACAGCACAATATTACAACCGTCAGTTTTTTGTGGATATCGTTCAAACGTCAATGTGTAAGTAATGCGAAACACTACTTCATTGTGTAATAAAAGAATATTTTAAAAGAACTTTTAAAATTATAAGTTACACTTAAAATACTTCTGGTTTTTTTTCTTTTTACGGTTAGCCATTGCCTTCTGTAAAACAATTACTCAAAATAATAATAATAATAATAATAATAATAATAATAATAATAATAATAATAATAATAATAATAATAATAACTTGAATTCTGAATATTTGAATTCACATTATGTTTTTCGCAATCACGAGTTGCGACATGGCTCTACTCATTGGGGGCTATTGTTTCTAGAAAAAGCTCCTGTCCCCCCAAGCCTATCCCTCCTCCTGGGCGGTTACGTGTGTATAGTAGTGTGTGTGTGTGTGAGTGTAGGCGCGCGTGCGTGCATGTGTAGGCTTGTGTGTGTGCGTAGACGTGTGTGTATGCACGTAAGCGTGTGTGTATGCACGTAGGCGTGTTTGTATGTATGTAAGGGCTTGTGTGTACGAGCGTGTGTGTGTGTGTTGTAGGACATGGACACCATCGATTAGGAGAAACGGATTTCAGGGAGCAGTGCTCGGAGCTGCGCCTGCAGAGGCCGGTGGGCGGTGGTGCTGGTGTCCCTGGTCCAAGCTGAAAAAGGAACCAAACGCCAAGGACGGTCAAATGAAAGAATAAGCAATCGTGATTGCTTAAAAAACTAACATGCACAACTTTTTCACAGAAACATACAATAAAATCTCATTGTCTTGCTAGTCACGTTGCAATAGACAGTGTAGAATTAATGGCTCTTCCCGGTGATAATTTGCTAAAAGGAAAAATTACTGCCTTGTCTAAATCGGGAAAAAGCACTCGAAAATAGCCGACAGTATGAAGTTTCGCCTTTAACAGTATCGAGATGGGTCAGTAGGTAATATTTGCTCTTAGATAAGTTTGCTGGTTTTTAGAAATTATTATTATTATTCTTTTATTTTATTTATTTATTTATTTATTTATTTATTTTTGTAAAATGTTTGAATAATTTGAATGTGTTAAGATCTAGGAGAGGGAATTTCAGTCGCAGTAGTGGGCCGCGTGCTTTGAGCTGTATTCTGCACGAAAATAGTAGTTGTGGCTAACTGTGAACTTTTTTTTTTTTTGACTTCGTCAAAGATTTAACAAAACATTAATTTGAGTGTTGGATTAAGTTGAGTTTTTGTCTATTTTTAATTATAATTTAAGTACTATTTTTCTGTTTACTTTCTAGGTCATTGTGTTCGTGCATTTCACATTAAAATCATTCTCGCAAGACAAAGATAAAATTTCAAATTATTTTCTTCTTTTTTGAATAACATGGAAAAATATCGACAAAGAAAGAAAGTTATAATAAATTATTGTTTTCAACTACTGGATGCCTATCTTATTAAATGCATGATTTTCAGATTCCAATATCTGAATATTCGGCTCCAACTTTATGACACTGGAACTAAATCTACTTTCTGAGCTTATGCTTTAAGCAAACAATGGGCCACATGAACCAGCTTCGCGTGCTGAAGGTGACTCGCGTTTTTAATGTAGTCTAAGGGCGGTTTGGTTATCCCACTCGATGGCTGCTGTGGGTCCTAATAATGACCACAGCAGCCTTGACCTAGGTTAAGCGGATAAAGGAAGCAGGTGACATGTCATAGAAGCTGAGAGTGCCTAAAAACTGGTGGATGAAGAAAATTTATCTCACCAGTGAGATGCCGTAAACATACAGCATATAAATTTACTTTACTTACCAGTTTATTAGCACTCTCAGCTTCAATGAGGTGACTTCTGCATCCCACACGATTAATTCCGATTTCAGGCTGAGAAATCCACAGCAAGGTCGGAATTGTAGTCCTGGATGGATTTATCCGGCTGTCGGGTATGCTGCGTTTAGTATTGGTATAGGTGCGCCAGCCTAATGCCTGTATATAGTGCGCGAAACAAAATCAAACAATGCTATGACAAAATTCTGATTTCGGTTCACCTTGGTTTAAGCTAAATTAACTTTCGTCTCTTTAAATTACGGGTTGGACAATCTCGTTGCTAGAAACAGCATTGAGATATTACTATCCTGAATTGCTTTTAAGAGCCTTACATGTTTAACTAAAACCTCCGATTGTGTTATGGTTTTTTAATAATACCACGCATTATGATCTTTCGCATCAAATTTGGATTTGAAACAAATTCTCTTTTTTTTTTTTTTTTTTTTTTTGATTACAAAAAAGCATCTAGAACAATTACTGTGTTTGTCCACTGTGTTAATTCAAATAACCAAAATTTTCACAAATGAAGTTCGAGTATGAACGGTTTGCTTATTAACGTGTATTTATATTCTCCTGTTTCTGTTCTATTTTTTAGATTGACATTTCGTTCATTTTATGTATTTCGAGCAAATTTTCACAGAATAAATGAACCTTGCTTCGCTCGAGTCTCCAATCTATTTAATGCTGCGTCTTCTCACGTTGTGCGGTATAATTTTTTATATTTTTGTGTGCGATGACCCAAACTTCTGCCAATGTTCTGCAAAATTAAAAACCTCGCAATTCCATTTTACATCAAAAGACTTTCTATTAATTTTAAAATAAGCCTGTAACATAGCTGCAATACATTTATCAAACATATTCAGCTCATGATTCTAGGTATAAGGTTGGATATTTATATTTCTATGAGACTAATTTGCTGAATGATTATATAAGCAATCCAATAGGTTCATATTAGAAAAGGCAAAAAGTTCCATTACTTTTAATTTGTCATTACTCGATTTACTAAACAACGATCTATACGATGGACCAGCCAAACTTTCTTAGGTTAATCCAGATAGACAAAAATCAGTACATGTTTTAACTTTAAAAAAAAAAAAAAAAAAGGGTTTTCGATCGTAAATCACTTTTTGTCGCAACATTATCGGCCAAAAAGTATCGAATTACGGTAAAAAAAGAGAACTTCAAAAAATCATGAATTGAGCTGGACAATCTCGATATTTTCTTTGTTTACATTCCGTTACTTGATAAGCCTTGAAAGAAGCGTTTTCAATGTGGTGACGGTCCCTAAAACGTTTTTCGTTAATAACTCCTGTTCTAGTGCACGAAATGCAGTGAAATTTCGTACCCTGGCTGTATTTTGGTGTCTAAACATAATTTTGAAACAAAAAAAAGGGATTTCTATTTGAAAATCAAGAGTTGGTGCTCATTTTGCTTTGTATATGGTCCCTTAGCAAGTTTTAACCTACGTAGTTTTAAAGAAGACTTTAAACCAAGTCGGATGACTTCTTTATTTCCTTTCTAGCATGTATAATGGCCGAATAAGTAGAAGTGTTTCGTTTTTTTTTTTCTATGACTGTACCTCCAAATATTTAATTTTGCCACTTGCATCCCTTTGCTTCTCACTGCCTCATTTGACCGCTACTTCCCAATGTTGACAGCCAGTTTCTGTCTTAAAGTACGCAAGCTTAATTAGAGACGCACTTTGAGCTCATCATGAAGTGTTTGGAAGAATAATAACTCTAGAATTACTTCTCTTATCCGACTGCTACTTTTTTCCTCATGTCGACAGCCAGTTTCTGCCTTTAAGCAGGCAAGGTTAATTTGAGACGTACATTAACTTCAACATGATGTGTCCAGGCAAAAGATAAGTAGATAAGTATAGAACTCCTCCTCTTATTTGACCATTACTTCCTCCTCATGTTTACAGCTAGTTTCTTCATTAAAGCACGCAAACTTAATTAGAGTCGCACTTTAACGTCATTAACGATATGTCTAGAGAGAAGATATATATGGGATCCTCCTCATGTTGACAGCTAGTTTCTGGCTTGCGAATAAAAAAATCAGGCACTCTGGTTGCATAGAAGTTCTATGGTTATGATCAAATAACATCGTTCCGGTAGAGTAAATTCTGGCCACGTGTGATATATGTTTTTATGAAGGTCATGGTGACCTGATTGATAATGGGTCGCCCCCTTTTTTAAAGGGTCTCGGATTAGATGCCAGTAGGTCAGAAATCCTCCGTGTTCGTTAATGGGGACTGGTGTAAACTAAATCTGTCGTGGTCACAAAGTCCTCCAAGTAAATCGATATATCTGTGGTCCTGGACCAGGTATTGTTCGACTTCTGCTCTGAATAAAAAATAAATAAATAAATAAATAAACAAACAAAACAGCTGTCTTCAGGGTCCCATCCCACCGGTTAAGCCAGAAATAGTAGTAGGTGAGGGGTACTCTAAAATGAGATACATGATATACATTTTCACGGAAAAACAACCTAATCTAACCTAACATCAATGGCATAAAAGCCTATAAGAGGCAAGGCCTGCTGTGTCCATTTCAGTTTAAGGAAGCCAGGGCTCTGAGGTGCAACAGCAGATGTTCCGGTTAAGTGGTCAACTAAACGCGGAAACCACTGGGTTGAGTTCCCAAGCACGCTTGGTACTCATCGACCCATTGAAGGGATGAAAGGCTGAGCTGACCGCGCCCAAACCATGAATCGAACTCTGTCTGCAGCGTGGAAACGAGTAAAAAACTACACTCTTTGCGGTTAAATCTCATAAGGAACTGTTTTAAACACTAACAATACTGTAAAATTTGAAAAAAAAATAAGGAAAAAGAAAAGAATGAAAAGGAAACGAAAAAGAGCTACGTTAAACGAAAATTTTAGCATTTAAAAAAAGAATGTTCCATCGTTAAATACGACAAAAACATTGAATATTTGATTGTTTGCTTTTCAATTACACTATTTTTTAATTAATACTGCAAGAAAGATTTTCTTACGGAAGTTTTTTTTTTTTCTTTTTGCAAATAAAACTAGGAAAAAAGATTCTTTGTATAAAGAAAAAAAATAATTTGTTTTATGGTACTGGTTGTAGGGAGGGATTTAAAGTGGGGAAAAACTTCTTTAAAGCACAGAGGAACTCGCTTAATTATAAGAATCAAGTCGTCAACAGAACAAAGAACTTTGTCTCAGGACGCATCATTAGCTAAAAGGATGAAAGGAAAAAAGGTAATTCGGATAAAAAATTACAAAGGGGATGAATCGTAAGTTTCAGACATAGCTGTTTGCCAAGAAGATAAACTTGGTTATAAATGTACACCTTTGAAATTTATTCATTAAAGCACACGTATAAACCAGTTGAAATAATTCATAAAGAAATGCTAATTAGCGGACCAGGAAGAATAAAAATGACTTTAAATTATTGGGGCTTCTAGTTTTTTTTTTTATTTATGTGTAAGATAATGAATAATACAGAATTTTAATCATTTAGATTTGAAGGATTTCAAAGAAGAATTACAGAGCAGAAATAAGGGGGGAGGGGAATGTGGTGCAATTGCTGAAATTCTTACAACGTACTATTTCGCTATTTTAACAATGTATTAACAAACAAAGAAAAAGACAAAAACAAGCATGTGTGGTGGAAGTAAAGCTGTTACAAACGCTTTTAAATCGCTTGATCGCTTGAATCAAAGAAAGCTTCGAAAATCTGTATTTTTTGAAAGACTTCAGAAGCCCAAATTGCACAAAGATTATACTTGCTTCAGTTCAATCTTGAAACGAAATCATTAACACATTAACACTTTGCCATGTAATTATTAATTTTTAGTTCTGGTGATGAGAAAGCTTGTTCACCAACCCACCAACGACTGAGCTAGTACAACAGCTTCAAGTATAACCTCGTTAGTTAGCAACATACTGTAGAACCTCGTTTGTCCGGCTTATTTATCAGGATCTTCTTTTAACCAAATCGAAATTGTAAAGCTTAAAAAAATGTATATACACAAAAAATAATTTCAAGTAATGATAACTTCATGATAACTTTCAAGTATGATTATTTATTGGGCCAAACACTTTCTTTTTTTATTTATTAAATGAACAACTCCTGAATTAATCTCACAATAAGAATTTATACCAATCTCACAAACATCATTTCATTTTTGGAGCGCACCACTGCAGCTGAATTAAAAATGATAGAATGTCTGATTGAATAATATAAATGATAAAGCGTGGTCGTTACGTAACAATCATGTAGCTTTGTTACTTAGGGTTTTTTTTTTTTTTTTTTTTTTTTTTTAAAAGAAAAGCAGGGGCGCCCACCCTTAAGAGTAAGGAGATTCATTGAGACTTTCATTGATCACTTTTCTGCTAAGTACTTAATTTTACGCTGCTTGTGGTTCTAAACCTGAAAGACACTTTCATTCAAGTAATTTATTTTTTACTTCTTTCTTTTGAAGTACTGTAAAAAATATATTCGCGTTAACACTTTCACTAATATTTTGTATGTAGAGTCTGTGCAACCGTCTAGTTGCTCAACTCCTGTTTTCACAACATTCAGATGTTTTAAAAAAGGGTTATAGTTTTTTTTTGCAAATATCAATGCTGACTCAAGGAAATGTCGTAAATTGGATAGTACTTGTAGATACGTTGGCAATCTTTCTTTCTCTAAAATGTTGGCTTCGACTTGGTGATGTGTCATCAAAATGAAAAAAAAAGTGGCGTTAAAAGGGGATACTTAGGGGGAATCTCATCTAATAATAGTTTGGCCCACATATTTTAGCCATATTAAATGAGATTCATTTACAATCAACGCAAACTACAATTTTAGAAAATAATCTCTGTAAAAGTCTTTCTCGTACAGGTTCTCAACAAGCTAGATATTTAATGCATTTAATGCATCACCTAAAGGATTATCATACTGTTTTCTTTTTTTTTTTTCAAATCTTTAAACAAGTTTTCAATAACTTTTGAGCAACTTCAGAAGTCACACACTAATAAAAATTTCACATTTTTTTTTCACATTTGAAAGTGCCGTTCTCTAAATTTACCCTTGACGAGTGTAGGAACGTACCTTTACAGTAAGAAGTAATTTGTTTTACTGTAAGAAAGTACCTAAACGTAATTAAACTGCTATAAATTGCACGAATATTGTATTCTCACCGTAATGAAGAAATGTTTAGCTACCAGTGTTGAGATATGTTCGTCTTTTCGGTTTTTCGCGTTATGCTCGGTTGGTGCCCTCCCAGATAGGCTAAGCCACAAACGAGGACAAATTGGCTACTGTACCTTTTGCTCAGAACTTCAGAGTAGTCTTACTGGGAAATCAGGAAGATGCCAAGCTATTACTATTTTTTTTTTTTTACTTGCGTTTCTGGAAAAATCCCTGCTTTATTCGAGAAACGTGACTGACTTTTATTGAGAAGGTTACTGAATACTTCAAAAAGGTTCTACCTTTAGTTCATAAATTAACTGACTTATCGGAAAAGTTTTCTGTTTTTTGCCAGACATGTTAATAGCAGAAATTAGGCTTATTATTTTACAGGAACGTTTCTTAAACCTTTTTACAGTGTAACGTGCGTGCATGAGTAAGCACACCTGTGGAGTCTACACCAGATTTTGGTTCTCATTATTACTATTTTAAAAACTATATGACATTTTTTTTTAAACATTATCACACACACACACACACACACACACACACACACACACACACACACACGCACACATACTTAACTGTTTTTATTCCTAAAACAAAAGCTAATTATATTTGCTGCAGCGAAAACTTCATGTGCGGCAAGATTCCAAAACTCATAGCATGAAAACAAAAATAATGTCTTCTTCATTACCTCTAAGAAATTTCTTTATTCAGTGTCTGAATCAGAATGAATCTCATTTTTCTAAAAACACAAGCAACATGAATTTCCTCTTCCTCGAGTCCCCAGAAAGGGACGCTTCTTTTAATTAGCCTTCATAAACTTCCTTAAAAGGGAATAAAGCTAAATCTCGTTAGAAGCTTTTGTAATTTCTGGAAGCAGTTGTCTAATACGCTAATTGGTTTTTCAGAAAATATTTCGCGAAAAAAGGGTTACAGCAAAAAATTTTGTATCCATAAATTAGGAAATTTCATATGAAACGGTTTAGGGAGTATGTTTTATGTTATTACATTGTTACTTTTGCGATATTGCAGACATGTGTATGAGAAAAGAAAAAAAAGTTCATTTCGTAAAATAACTCTTTTTTTGTGTAGGATTTTTTTTTTTTTTTTGCTGCATACAATAAGTAAATTATTGTTTCCGGTGTTTCTTTTAAAAAAATATTTTAATTATAAACTATAGGATTGTGCTGAAAGCAGTGAAATCAAGGAATCCTTTGTTTGAAAAAAGATAATCATTTTTTCCCCTAATTTTTCTATTTTCGCATGATACTAAAAACTTGCTCAATTGTATGTAACACACATTTCTCAGCAGTTTTAATAAATGTAGTTAGAATTATATTTCTTAAGGTCATTGGGTTTTACCGAAATATGAGCATGTCTTCCAAATCTTGGATATTAAATATTTGTTCTCTAAAAATAAATATTTAACAAGAACTATATTTTCACTTCGTTTTAAACGTTTAGGATTCAGTCAAAAGCTAGTAATGTGATGACATTTATACAGTAAATCAAAACGCCTCACTCATGTGTTTGTACATTACCAATGCTTGCTGTTTGCAAACAGAAGGAGAGAGGAATAAATGCATAAATTGACGTCTGTCTAGTTAACATAACAGGAGTTAGCGTCATTTTAATAACATGAGCTGAATTTCAAAATCGCGTTTAAATCGAAATGGCTGGGACATTTAAGGTTTGGACAAGAAGGCAAATCCCATTATACTAATCGCAGCAACTTGCATGCGTTTTCACTTTCGTAATTTTTAAGTAAAAAAGCATAAACTTAAGTATATTTTTCATGAAGTCCGTAGAAGTCCAATTATCCGAAGTCCGAACATCCGAATCTTTGGTTATCCGAAATGCTTTCAGCAGTTCGGAAAAAAATGAGGAAAAAACTGCGATTCGCAAAATAATGATTCTGTCAAGGGGCTCTATTGTTTTTACTTCCAAGAAGCTAGTGTATACACAGTGTGGAGTCACCATCTCATAATGCAGTAAGTTGTTATAGTCTGTGGTCCTTATCTAGGTGGAAGACCCGGGTCACATGTCACTGTTCATTTTGAATAGGTAATCAGTCAGTTGCGCATTACATGCAATAATGATTTAATATTATTAATTAGTTTCCGGAATATAAAGATTATCCGAATTTTTTAATTTCCATGTCCGGTGAATGGAACCCGGTCCCAATTGATTCGGATAATAAGAGTTCTATGGAAAGTAAAGTTTTTTCCTATATAGACTTGATTGCAAAGACATTGCAGGGCTTTAAAGCCTGACAATACGCTAATAACTTAAAAACAAAGATGATAATTTGTGTCAATCGTTAAGTGCGAAAAAGTTGTTCTCTTTGGAAAAGAACTCTGCAAAAACCTCCGTTTCAGATTGCACAAAAAAAAAAAAAAAAAAAAAAAAAAAAAAAAAGATCGAAAGTGTACAAAATATTAAGAATACCAATTTGAAGAATAGTGTAAAAAATATTTCTAATGGCATTATTTTGCACTCTTTTCGATGTTAAAAGATGAAAAACAAATTATTAATTACCACTGAAAAGTTTTCATAGCATAAACTTGTTTGGAGTATGTAACACTTGACAATGAACTACAATACTCATGCAATAAGTATTATTCTTCTTTCACTTTAAAAGTGAATCGACACATAGCTTTCGTCGATTACAAAGTGTGAAAGGAAAGGCATGATTGTGCGGACTGCATTTGTTTTAAAAATTACTATTTCCGTTGTATCAAAGAATGAAAAAATCTGGAATTTCTATGGATAAGTTTCAAAGAGATTTTTAAATATATTTCAATCAGCAAAAATAATCTTCTTGAGAGGAATCTAGATTTGCCCTGCATGAGCATTGTAAGTGTGGAAGATTATTGTCAAGTGTAACTTTTTCAAGAGTTTTCTTTTTTTTTTTTTTTTTTTGAAATCTGAAACAGAGGTTTTTGCACAATTCTTTTAAAAATTGAACAACTTTTTAGAGATTAATTATTGATATGAATCAATTTTTATCCTTTGACAGTTCAGTATTAATTGTTCTAAAAAGTTTTTGGGCTTTACGTAATAGAAAATTTGTATTTTCTGCAAAACCAACTTATTTTTTATTTCAAAACAACAGAAAAACACCCTTCTACTTTTTTTCTACATAGCAAGAGAATGATTTAAATATGCTTTAAAAGAAATTTCATGCAAATCGTAGTAGTTCTCCGAAAGTATGACTTACTTAATCTCCCAATTGAAAAAACATAAAAACTGATTTTAGATAAAGAATGGCAACACCCAACTAGTCACAGAATACTTTCTGCCGTTCACACTTAAAGAGAAAAGTATTAGCTTGAAATTGATACCAAGTTCAGCTTAATTGGTTGAACAATAAAGAAATTAGAGAGATTTTCTAAATTCATGCCAAAACGGTGACCCCGAAAAATGATACAAAATCGAATTTTTAGAAAAACCTCCAAAGCGCAATTTTCAATCAAAAAATCTGAAAAAAATAATTTGAGCTCATAGATATATATTCGAAATAGACAATCTCATAGATAAATCGTAAAAAAATTAACGAACAAAATCGGAGACATGACGACACGACCGACTATTTAATTTAGGCGATTTGACGTGGAATGATCCATATATATTTTATTCCCCTACTAACGTATTTCAGCATTAAAAAACGGAAATAAGCCACAAAAATTTAGTACAGTGTATTTTCACGCTTTGTATCTTAAATACAAATTTAGCATCGTTGGAAAAGGAGAAAATGGGATTTTTAATTTATTTATTATTTTATTTAAAGGCAAAATATACAACATTTTAAATGTTAAATATTATGTAAGGTTTTTTGTTAAATTAATCACAAACTTCACAACACTTTTTTCCGCACAATTCACTTCTCCAAAATGAATTTTACTCCTCTAAAAATGTCAAGGAGTATTTTCACGCCTTGAAAAAAATCGAAGTAATAGCTCTTGTTTAGGTTAATTGTTCTACAAGAAATAATATTTAAGGAGTTTATAAACACCACTTAATCACAAATCATACATCCAACCTTATCAGTTCATCACAAAAACCTCTAGCACATCAGTTCTCCAGTTATTTAAAAACTCTCAAATATCCGTCTCAGTTAAATTGGAATTCTTTCCCTGACATTGAAGTTTTAATCACAACTGAAGTTTTGGAGGTTTCGTAAACATTAATCACGGGCTGAGGACTAAAGGGTAAATGAAACGATCTTTAAAATCATCTTCAGATGACATACACTGAACCAGAGACAGCAGCTTTGAATTTATTTTGGCTTTACCTGTCTGGAATACACAAACACCAAATTGTGGAAAATCATCTCATAAAAGCTGAAAGGACCAACAAACTGGTAGCTAAAGTCAATTTAGCACATCAGCGCGAGCCAGCATCAATGGAGCTATCAAAATTGACAATTGAAGGCAAAGCTTGTGTATTAAGCAATAAGTTTCCGCCCTTAAGCCTGGTCGAAATGAGAACTAAATGCAACTCTCAGCTCCAATCAGATGACATCTAACTCCATCTCGGCTATAAAAAAGCGTGGTATTTACAGGGTGTTCCAAAAATGATACATTGAAAAATCAATAAATACTAAACGGTCATTTACAGATAGTCATTTTCCGTTTGCTGCGTCATGCTTGACATAACGGTAAATTTTCAGACACAAACTTTCAAAATGAGTTACAATGTTCCTCAAAAGATGACGCTGCAGGTATTTTAAAAGGTAGAAAATAAAATGCAGTCTGTAAGATTGCCAAAATGACCGGTATATTTGAAAAATCAACAAAAACTAAACGGACAGCATTGATTTTTAAAATATGCCGGTAATTTTTGGCAATCTTACAGAATGCGTTTTCTTTTCTACCTTTTAAAATACCTGCAGCACCATCTGTTGAGGAACATTGTAACTAAATTTGAAAGTTTGTCTGTCTGAAAATTTACTGTTGTGTCAAGCCTAATGCAACAAACAGTATATTTCGTTCTCTGCCCGTTTAGTTTTTATTGATTTTTCAAATGCATCAATCATTTTCGGAACACCCTTTATAATCAACTAATCTGCTTAACACATAGTGTGTATCTCAATGTTAACAGCGCTGCTTTAGAAAAATTCCAAAAATTTACTGATTCTTTCCGGGGAACATTTCGGGATTTCACAGGTTTTTATCCTGTTTCCTGAGAAAATCAACTATCTTTGTAAAAATGTTTTCTGAATTGCTACAAGTTGCACAAGTGCAGACTTCTCACTCTTGTGAAAAATTCTTTTAGCTACCAGTATGAAGATTAACTGAGTGTATTTATTAAGTACATAAAATTCAGCTCGACTATGACTCGTTCAGATCGACAAAGCTCCCGGTGGGAGCGAATAAAGTTCTGAGTTTCGTAGCGCTGCAGGATAGTTATTAAAAAAGAATATTAAAGGGGCTTTCTTGCATTTCTGTTTGCTTTCGCAATGTTAGCAGTGATGCTTTTGGAGCTTCTTGGGAAAACCGGGGAGATTTCCTAATTTTTCAGAAACATTTCATTATAGTATCAAGAAGGTTACTGAATTTTAGCGGAAAACATTTTAATGTTTTGCCAGATATGTTATTTTCAGAAATACGGCACACTAGCTGCCCATTGTTTTCCAGGAACGTTTCTGAATTATTTTTGCAAAGTAGTATATACGCACTTTTGCCGAAATGGTAATGGATACTTGTTTTCAGTTTCGTTGAAAAACATTTTTTTTTTTTTGTACATGTGTTTCCTCTGAAATATCTTTAAAATCTGATTATCTTAATCGAATCTCTTATATTCGAGTACACTACTAACATGTCTTTCTGGCCAAAAACGTTTTTTTTTTAAATGCGATATTGAAATCTGATAACCTTATATAACTGATACAATTAATAAAAATTGTAATAATGCTCATTTCCAGTTCCCCATCACTGAAAACTTTTTTTTTCGTTCATTAAAACAATACTTCAGTTTCTCTCCATATATTTCTCAATTTTTCATCTCGACCCTTCAAAGTTCCGTCAAAAAAATCAATCCGAGAGAAAATTCAGATTTCAATACTTTTCAGTTTTAGAAAACTTGGAAACGCTTTTTGGATGAATTTCATCATACGATATTAAGTCGATTTAGAATGCATTTCCCCCCATCCTTTATATTCGAGTAAGTAGAAGGAAGAGCACAGAAATTCTGAGAAAAAGAAAACTTTCTTAAATGTGGATAGAAAATATTTATTTCTTTTACTTCTATACTGAAAATATCATCTTTGCTTTTGTTTTGGAGGAAGAAAAAACACTCGAAAATATTACCTTCCAAAATATTTCAAGCACGTGAAATATTTTTTGTTCTGAAAGAGTTTGAAATCAAATTTTTTTTAAAAAAGTATTCCTTTAAACATTTTGTACACATACTTAAAAACGTTGCGGCATTAATTAAAATTATTTTTTTAGTAGTTCAAGCTCCTCTGTTAACTTTTTCATCATGCTTTAAAGAAACTTATAATTAAAGACTTAATGATGTTTTTTAACACAAAAAATTAATTGCATTTAAGTATATGAAATATTTTCCTGTTCATTTCCAGTTTTAGTGCAAAATGTACATTTTTGTTTAGAGCATCTTTTTTTTTTTTTTTTTTTCCTCCTCAAATATTATATTAAGTTCATATTTTTCTACCATTATGCTTAACATTTTAAGAAAAATAACTTTCCTGTAATAGGGAATACAAGATTTAAAATTTGAGAAAAGTATAATAATTTATTTGATTGCTGGAAACATTTGGATTAATGCACTTAGTTGCATTCTTTAAACTTAAAAAAAACTTTATATGCAAAACGCTTCTGATAGGGGTTTAATCCCACATCGTTTAGTAAGATAAATATTTAAAATAAGCCTTACCGTTTGAATTTAAACTATCACTTTGAAGAGTATTATATGCAAAAGAAAAAATAAAAACAATGACTTGAAGTCCTACAATGCATAGCATTGAAGGAGCTTGCAAGTTCATTATGCTTAAAATAATTTTTCAGACATTATTTTAGAGCAGTTTTGTCTGACTAATGTAACCAAGTCCACTTTTGAAAGAAATACTATAAGTACCGTAGTTGCAGTGGATATTGTTAGGATTGTTCAAGTTGGTAAACATCGTCTTAGTTTGTTCTTAGTTCATGTTGTTTTCCGTTTAAATTATTTTTAAGTACAAAGTGTCTCTGATCGTTTTTCGTTTTATTCTAAGTGATGTCTCAAGTACTGATGCTTTCAGTTCCGATAAAATCGTATAACTAATTTTTAAAAAAAATTGACACAAAATGCATTTAAATTGCATACCATTTTTTTTAGTTCATTTCCCTCTAAGAATGATAAAAGCAACGAAAACAATTATACCAGCCACGGAAAAAATATTCATATACAATGAATAAATAAATAAATAAATTCAGCAGAATATCATAAAACGGTTTACAAAAGAAATAAAACTTGAAAAAGCGCCATTTTTCAAAGCTAATTCCAATTTACTGTAGTGAATCATTCTAAGCACTTTATCCTTCCGCACAATTAAATGATCCCATATCCCAGCACTCCATGCGCTCATATTCAATTTAAGTCTTTGCCCATTCTTAAAGGAATAGATTAAAAATTCCACTTTAAAATACCCTCTCGGGAGTTCTTCGGAGCCAAAACTATTCACATAAAAGGAAAATAATTGCCGAGGCTTCTAAGGCTTTGGTTTATATTATTAAGGCTCTTAATTCAATTTTCAGAACTTCGGAAGGTAGTTTTTTAATGACGTGATCTCCTTGGAATTAATGCAGAGCTAATTTTTCTTAAAAAACGCTGTCGCCCTGAAAATGAAACAAGAATTTTTCTAATAAAGAAGTCTTTTAAAAGTGCGATGCGCTTCAAGATGCAGCCTAAAAAGCTTCAAAAAGCTTTTGTTGTAGCAGCTAAATGAAGTGTTTTCTTGAGAGAAAGAGTATTAAATTAGTTTTATTTCTGCAGAAAGTACGTATTAAGATTAATTATTAATTCATTCTGCGTCTGAGTTATTATGATAATTTTATTATGTTTTTGTTGGACCAAGACTTAGCAAACTATCAAATCTCAGAAATTAATACATTAAGTGATGTTAAACGTTTATTTAACTAAAGTATATGAGTCGGAGCATTAACTTTGAAACTGCTCAAAAAAAAAAAAAAAAAATCTCGATCGCTTTATATTTAACAATGTTACATCACGATAATTACTTTTCCTTTTTCTCCCGAATTTTATTTTAAAATAAGATGAACACTCTCTTTCTTCCCATGACTGTGTGACGAGAAAGAACATTTGCTCTGATTCAACATGGCGATCTTGCACTGTAAAAAAAAATTCCAAAACAATATTGGTTATTTCCATGGAAGGTTGCGAGATTTCATGGGTTTTGACTTATTTCCTTGTAAAATTATCTTTGCAAAAAAGATCCCTGGATTGCTTCAAGTTGCACGAATGCAAAGTCCACATTCGCGAGAAAATTATTTTTAGCTACCAGTTTAAAGATTAACTGAAAGTATTTATAAATACTTTGCCAAGATTACGGCTTGTTCAGGTTAATTTAATTGGCACTAAGAACGATAAAACCACTGAATAGCTGTGGCTTTGCGAGTCAAGAATTGCAGGCACGGGAGTTGCTTCGCTCCTATTTGCAATTCTGCTTTGGCTATGGTCGCATTGATGTTTCTGGAGTTTTCCTAGTAACTCTGAAAGGTGCTTGTCAATTACATTAAGCCTACCGTATTTCATTTGAAGGTTCTGCACTGGCTTTATCTGTTGAGATCTCCATGTTCAGAAAGATTCAAGGGTAATTTCAGGAAGGGTACTGACTTTTATCGGAAAACGTTCATGGTTTTTATCAGATATGTTACTGGCAGAAATTGTTCACATCAGCTACCCATTAATTTCCAGGAACGTTTCTGAATCGTTTTTACAGTGTAATTTGCCAGTATTTAAAGGGCACATGACGTTTTCGGTACAAGTTCAATCATGATTAAAACAGACGCAATAGATTAAATTATTTAATAATGAATATTCTGGGTGGTATCCATGTCTTGATAACTATTTTTACATGGTTGGTCCTTTACTTGGGAGAAAATAAAAGTGCTCGTGATAGAATTTATTTTATTTTTTATTTTTTTTTTTTTTTTTGCTTTTTTGGTTAAAAGAGAAGTAAACCAAGTTTATTTTAAGCTAAAATATCTTGAACCAAGAAATTTTGCGTCTTTTGTGTTTTTAATGATTTGCTCATTTGAAATGGAGATACAGTCCAGACTTTGAATCTGATAAGATAGGTTAAAAGCATGCAACAATCATATTTGTAACAATCATGTTTCTTCCCATGACACTTTTGAAAATATTGAGCTTTAAACAAAATAAATCACTGTGTAAAAGTACAAAGCAACATAATTTAGTAAACAAGTAACATCGAAAGAAAAAGTTTAAAAGATTAAACAAGTGTGGAATTCTATACAGTAATATATCGTCGGTACCATGCTAAACAAACGAATGTGAAAAATCGCGAAACACGTTTTTTAAATTCGATGGTTTGCCGTAGTGCTTAAAAAGGGCTAGCCCCTTGTTATAACTACTTTAAACGATAGTTTTACACTTAAATTTATCTGTAAAAATCAAAACATTGAAAATAACTAAACACGTTAGGTGGAAAAAAAATATCGCTTCGACTCTCCTGAAAAGTGCTAATTTTCACAATCGTAAATTTAGCATGGTGCAGACGATATTTGTCTTTTAAAATCCGAAATCAAAAATTAATCGCAGCGACAGATAAAGTATTACAGCTCAAAGGTTAGAAATGGGTTAACTTAAAACAATATACTTGTGGCGAAATGTCGAAATCAAGTGCAAAATATTGCTATAAATAAGTTTTTAAAATGCGGAATCAACAGTACTTACTCAACAGGTTAGTACAGTTAAAACCAAGATTTAGGGACAGGGATCAATAAACATTAAACCCAAGAGAAAAGAGAGGAGTTAAGCTACATAAACTCCTGTTTGTGAAAATTGCAACACCACGAAGGACTTACATGAGTGAGCTGAAAATTGCAGGAAATGTAAAGTAGGGCATGATATGCAAATGATTAGAATTGCAGACCGGTAGCGCATGCGTATACTGAGCAACGCCCTCAGAACGGCGGACCGAACCGAATATAAATAGACGGCTAGAGTGAGGCGTGTATGATTATCGGTTTTTATATGCTAGAGTAAACGTTAACTGGATCTTTACTATGCTTCTTCGACGAAAGAAAGCGAAATTTGAGCAAATTTCGCTTTCTTTTTCTCAAGTCTTCTGTCTTTCCGCAAATTTCGCTGACGGAGCGCTTCAGGTGACACGCTGAAGGCTCTCTGTCTACTACTGGTGAAAGATGTCGGATTAACCTTTTTTACGGTAGCAACACCTTGGATGGTGGCAGAAATAAATTTTCTCTAAAGGATGTCGGATAAACTTTTTTCGCGTTGGCAACACCTTGCATGGAATGAATTTTGTTCAATTTTAAAAATATTGGGATGTTTAATTATTTTTGTACCATATGACCAGTAACGAGACCTGAGATGCGCTGGTTAATTTTTCTTTGTCTCCTTATAACCCTAGGATCCAGGCCGGGGGAGACCTGGCCCCCTAGCAGTGCGGAAATCGATGGTTACGCGTTCGGAGTTCTCTTAATTTCGGAGTTTGGACGGAGTAGAATCGTCGGCCCTCGTGAAGCTGGATTGTCTTATCGTGCAGTAGCCGCTAGTGTGCAGCGTAACAGCAGCACAATCATGCGTGTTTGGAAGCAGTGGACGGACGAGGGTCGGACAGCTCGGAAATCCGGAGTTGGACCCGAAATGTGACGTTAGCTCGCGATGACAGAAACCTGGTATGTATGGCGCTGACGGACCGCACAGCTTCTTTTAGACAATTGGCAGCACAATGGTAAACATCTATAGGTGTTTTATTGTGTACTTCATCAATTCGGAGACGTCTGCTGCAGCGTGGGCTGCGCTCAACGATTCCTTTAGGCAGGATTCCTCTCACGCAAAACCATCGCTGCCTGCAGCTACAATGGGTCAATGTGCATAGGAGCTGGCGTGCTGATTGGCAGCAGGTCGTCTTTTCTGATGAATCAGAAAAGATTGCCAGGGGCTGTATTCCAGCAGGATAATGTCCGTCCACGTGTCGCCAGGACTGTCAAATCCTACCTTGATTCGAGCAGGTACAACTTCATCCTTAGCATGCATATTTCCGAGATATGTCACCGATTGAACATGTGTGGGATTTCGTTGGACGTCGCCTCGCTCGTGATCCTCGTCCTGTTGCTTCGACAGACGAACTTTGGTGGCGCATACAAACAATATGGAATACTCTTCCGCAGGCAGATATTCAAACTTTGTTTCACTCCATGCCGAGTCATGTAGCAGCTCTTATTACGACGCGTGGTGGCCACACAAAATACTAATTTCTATCTCTTTTTATTGTTTGTTTGGGTTGAAAATGTAATTATTTGTTTGCACCATTACCACTCAACTGTGTATTAAATTTCATTCAACTACGACGCTTCCTTCATGGTGTTGAAATTTTCAGAAAACAGGAGTGTATATTATATATGGTTGTTATCTGAAGTCAGGAACTGAAAACAGTTCAAAAAAAAACAGGAAAAAACGTTGCCGTACACACAGAGAGAAAAACGCGTAATATACTTTCGTTGTTTCTGTGCGGGGGGCAACGAAGAAGGGGTGAGGTATCCACCCCGGACAGGGTTGGCAAGTTTCTGCCGAGGCGGTTAAAACCACTGGTAGAAACCGGTTAAAATCGGCATGGCAAAAACCACTTTCTGCCATCTTGCGCCAGAAACTGGCAAAAACTCACAAAATGAAAATTTAAATCTTGATAGACAACAGAAAATGCATGGAAAAAGTAATTAAGTGTTAACCAAAGTACTGTAATTTTATTATAAAATTATCACAATTCAAAATCAAATGTTACATTGTTTGGACCCTGCAATTGCCTCTTAGAAAAGGTGGTTTCAAAAATCTAAATAGGTTCTCAATTTACTACGCACAAATGAGAAATTTTAGAATATTCTTGAAACAGAAGAGCTAGCAGACAATGCATCAAGGAGCAAGCAATATTCGTGAAACTTTCATCTATTGTATAACTGGTCCACCATGTAGTAACTGGGGTTGTGATAAAAATTTGACTGGAAAAATAAGTTTTGAGAAATGGGGCCAGTTTGTTTTGCAAAGCTGTGACATTAAGTACAAAATTTAGGCAAGTAAAATTCTGGTACTTTCTCCTTGAAGCACATGACATGATAATTTCAATCACGAACAATTTAGAGGAAGCATATAAGTGAGCAAATTACAATCGGTAATGCCTGTTTAATTCTGTATGTCACTCCTCTTTCCTGTCCTCCCCTTTCTGAACTAAATCAAGGGCACTAGCATGGGATTTTATTTTTTTAAATGATGAAATGATGTTTAATTTTTTAGTTTACTTAAACAAATATCATTTACTAATTACTTGAGTTATTAAAGACATTTTTATGTTTTTGCCAGTTTCTGC
Source organism: Uloborus diversus (assembly GCF_026930045.1). NCBI lineage: Eukaryota > Metazoa > Arthropoda > Arachnida > Araneae > Uloboridae > Uloborus > Uloborus diversus. Next base: position 51,212,136 of record NC_072738.1, on the reverse strand, counting down.
CGGTTTTTACCGGTTATAACCAGTTTCTGCAACTGGCACGGCAAAAACTAGTTTCTGCCGGCAAAAAGCCAACACTGATCCCCAGAACTATGGGTCTTGACACCTATTGCAAACCTTAGTACGGTAGTTTATCTTAGTAATGACGACCCCCCCCCCCGTAAATTTATTTCTGGTTGCGCTAATGATAGGACGATTATTTGATTTTCAAACCTATCGTTTTTAGTTGTATTACCGAACATAAAAGCCGTTATTAATTGTCATTGTTTTTATCAACACACTTGGGAAAAAAAGTTTCATTGACTTTTTTTCCATCTGATTAGCTCGTTCACTTTATCCCAATTTTTTTTAAACTGTCACCATTTTAAAAGTGACAATTCACATTAACTTTTACATTGTGTAGAGACAAAGTCAATTAAAATGCTGATAAATTCCTCCAAGCTTTTTTTTTAATGGTTTATTTAGGATAGATACGCTTCAGCACTTAATGTAAAATTTCCCTTAGGAGAATCGTTTAATTCAAAGCTAATGCACATTTAAAACAAATCTCTGCTCCCTTTTTATCTCGCTCCCTCAAGTTTTTCCCTTCTGTTAATTTGAAGATTGCAACATTTCTTTTCTCAGAAGTAAAGCGAAAAACCATTCTTGTAAAAAGAAACAGCTATTAAGTAAGAGTTAGAAAATAGCAGGATATTGATTTTTAAAGAAATTATGATGATTAAAAATAAAGCGTGATAAACTAGAGTTTTCCAGGTTCTCGCTTCAAGAACCTTATGATTGTTACGTTGTTTTTATGTCAGCTAGGACAGTTGGAAAATTAAATATCTTCTTGCAAGGTGCTATGGACCAGATGTTTCTTTACCTTGCGATCTAATTTTTGAAAATACACCGTGCTACAGTCCACATATTTCCTGTCGTTCTGAATTATTTTAAAGTTTTTGAATGCAATTAAAAGAGGTTTTTTATTTATTTGTCATTTGTATTTATTTTATCTTATTTTTATTTATCGAACTTCAAAAGCTTTAACTTAGTTTAATGAGATTCCCATGACTATGAGGTAGAAGTTTCTCATCAAATGCAGGAGGTCGTGGATTCAATTCCCATCAGAGCCTAGGTATCCTGGGAGTCATTCTTGTGTTGTCTTGTTTTAATTAAGAAATCCAATCTCTCGAAGTAAACGCAACCGATAACTTCATAGCGATTATTAATATGGTACAACAACAACTATTTTTATTGTTTTAATTTATTTTAGTTTTTAAATTTTAAAATAACTTGAAATTTGTTTATGTGTAGTTATTGATTAATTTTATTTAGTGAATTTTATTTGACTACTTTTTTTCTAGTTTTATTTATTTTCTTTTCTTTTAAAATTAATTTTACTTACTTATGTGCTTTGCATATTGATCTGTTTATTGTATATTTTTCTTTTAAAACCCAATAATAAGCGCCATTAAAAAATACGGTACAAACAAAAAGATTTAGAAAAAAAAGGATGTACATCATCAAACATATTTAGTTTAAAACTTAGAAGTCTTACTTTTTTCTCCTAAACATATTATACAAAGGCTGAACTTCTTTGAAATTCAAATTTCATTTTATTTAAAGGTATCGGTATATGATAATGCTCAGCACAAAGCGAAACAACGGTAATAGATAACTTTTATTCAGTAAAACAACTGCAAAGTGTTATGCGTGATAACTAATGATATTAACTCGCACTCTAGGCTTTAAATTTTAACGATAAAAAACAAAAGTTCCCGGAATTTCAAGCACATGACCATCTTTTATGATTCAGCCACATTTTTTTTTAATACTGAAAACCGACACATTGAAATGAATTACATCTCAATTTAACATTACGTGATAAACACTATTCCCGTGCACTATTATATCAGAAAATATTTTAAGGGTCAAAAAATAAGTTTGTTTAAAAATCAAATATATTAAATCAAAATAAATTTAATCATGTATTTACTTCTTTAGCTGTAAGATATAATGCTTGTATGTACTTTACGGTGTTTCAAAAATACATGTAAAAAAGGTTATCCTAGATAACGGGCCAACCCTCAATATTTTTAGACTTGTGGAAAGTAATATACTGGAAGAGTTTTAGCTTCTTATTTCAACTGAAAGAGGGTACTCAACTCCTTGCCCCAAACTTCATACGTATGGGGAGGGGGGTTAAAGAAATACATGGAACTGAAAAAACAATGCTATATATTATAATATGCACTGGTAACATGCATATACATTGCAATAAAATATTTATTTACAAAAAACAGCTTGGGAAATTAATAATTTCTAAATTTATGGCATTTTCTTGCGGCATGTTAAATTAAGGGATTTTTGAGCACCCTCTTAAAATTTGAGTAGGTAGCTAATACTTTTACAACATTATGCTATTAGTAAAACTAAAAAAAAAATAGGGAGTGACCTGGACCCCAGCTCAAATAAAGGTTTTTTGAACCACCATAATGTACTTGTTACTTTAAGTTTGACTGAGCATACAGTGCTGGAAAAAAAATGCATCACCCTCGCATTTTCACAACAATGGGATTATGTGAGAAGTTTTGGTTGACCGATTAACGATGAATGTATGTGAAATTCTGCAAAACTTATGAAATAAGCATTCAACAGCAGGAATCCGATAATTGTCTACGTAGATCGGGGCTGTTTCCGGGCAAACTGCTGACCCCCATGCTCATTTTTCCATTTCTGAACCTGCGTGTGAGTTTAGAGAAAAAAAAAATTACTTAACTCCATGTCAATTTAAGTCTAATGACAGGATAAAGGTTTTTAAATTGTTACTTACCAGTTTTGCTCCATGGCACGGAGCAGAATCATCCAGGGAAATGACGTTTGGAACTGAAGTAAAGTGATTCCGGATAGTAGGAAGCAATTTCTTCTCCAAAATGCCTGTATACACCTGAGCGTTTACTGTTCCTTGCACAAAGTGAAACCCACCAACTCCTTGATCAGAAATACATCCCCCAAATCATCTGGGGTACGGGATGCTTGACAGTGTGTTGAATGCAGTCGGGATGATATTCCTCTCTTTTGCGGCGCGGGTGATGCAATTTTTTTTACCACCACTGTAGTTAACATACGATAGCATATTCTAATTTTTCCTTCCATTGACTCGTTGACCATATAAACGAGTTTGACCATATAAATGAATAAAATTTATTTCGTAAACCCTCAGAGCATCTAATTCAGATCAACGGAATTTTAGAAGAAATTCGGAAAAACAGGCCTTTTAGTCTACAATGCGAATAGAGTAAGGCATCATTTAACAAGGAAGTTAGAATCGATTAAAATGTCATTAAGTGAAATAAAATGCTATTTCACTTAATGCATGACACTGTTATCTTTGAATGAATGTGACAGTTCCATAAAAAATAGTCGACACAACTGACAAAATGTCAGGAAGTGTGACAAATATTTCAGAAGCAAGTGGTCTGCTAAAACTTTTACAGCGTAAAGGAGGAAATGGTGTTAAATGAAATATTACAGATATTGGCAAAATGAAAGAGAAAACAGCGAAAGTAAAGCAGAACTAATCTATCAGAAAACTTGCTTCCGGTTGGTTATCTTCTTGATTCTAGCCCCCCCCCCCCCCAAAGAAAAAAGAAGTCTGGCGCATTAAATTTATTTTATTTTGTTTTTTACTTTGGATGTTTAATTTTTTTTTTTACTTTTAATGAATGAGCTATACTTAATAAGTTAACTGTAAAAGATTTTCACGTTGAAATATTCAATTGCGCATATCTTGTTTTACTGCTTAAATGTGCATTTAAATGAGTTTCGAATATTATATTTTAAATGTCCAGAAATTTGACAATTACCAAGCATGAAATGGGTATGCATTTGATTCAGTAACATTTAGGAAAATGCAACCATTTTAAGACTTTTATATTTTTGCTTCTTTTTATGCTTTCGAGAAATCCCAAGTCTTAAAGAAGCCAATTAGTACTATTCGGATAGTTTTATACTAAAAAAACTGAACTAAAAGCGGATTTTTAAGTTATACTATATTTTATTATGCTTTTGTTCTTGTGACTGTAGGCTATTAACATTGTTTTAAAAATTCGAATTTTATGATAATATATATTTGGATTTAAACGCACCATTGAATCTGTTTGCTTACAGAGCATAATATGTGCCTGTATTACTTTATAGTAAAAATGTACCAGTTACAGGTAAAATATTTCTGTTTTAGATATCAAAAATAGAAGTTTTATTCCAGTTTGGTACAAATTATATTGAATAAATTTTATTTTATAAAAAAAATGTAGGTAAATAAAATTGATGCGAAGTAAAAAAATTAGAAAATTTTATCCTTAAAAAAATACCGAATACCGCCCTCTTAAGCATTATAATTGCTCCAAGATTAGTAATACCAAGATTAGTAATACCAAGATTAGTAATAACGAACAAAATATGAAATTACGTGAAATAGTGCATTAATGTGAAATTGAAATATCATACCTGCAAGTTCAGTATAGTCACATGTGAAAATTAAAAAAAGAACTGATTTTGTAGAAACTAAAAGTAATGTCGAAAATTCATTCATTAATTAATTAGTTAAGAAAAAAGGAAAACGACAGAGAGCACTATAAAATTATAAAAAAATAAATAAATAAAAAACATCATCGTTCAAACAAACAGTTGTTAATAATTTGAGAGATCGCATTGCACCGTTTACTTTAGGAGTCGGTGATTTAAACATGTTGTTCATTAACGACACATTCCTTGCATCTGTCAATTTTTCCTTGAGAAACACGAAGCTGTTTGTCCCCTCCTCCTTATTTGTGTTTCAAAAGAAAAATAAATAAATAAATAAATAAATAAATAAATAAAAATAAATAAACAAATAAAGTTAAAAATCAGACAATTTTATGTTATTTAAGTTGAACTAAACGGGATTACTAAGCTAAAAGAAATTTTATTACTTATTTGTTTTCGTAAATGCTTTTTATATTTTTTGATAGTTAATATCGTTACTACATACTTCAAAAATTTTATGATAAGATATATTCGGGGATTGTGTTGAAGCAGAGTTTCCCATAGCGGATGCTGCGGCAAACCCGGGTGCTGCATAGAAAGCAAAAGGTGCCACAAAATGTCCATGGGTTTAACATATTGTATATATATAGACACTGATTAGGCTGTCGTAGAAATAATCTAACTCTTTAAAGGATGAAGCGAATCGGTGAAGTTTGGGAGCCCATGGAAGAAAGATGTTGTTAAAGAATGCACACCAAGCACACATCATGTTATCATTCTTTTTAGTGATGTCATACCATGGGGTTATTGGCTAAATATTTTATGAATTTTGTGATAATATATTTGTCTAAATGTTCCGAAAAAAGAAATTAAAACAATCATCAAGCATAAATCTGCATTTGTTTTAGAAACAACCGGTAAAATGCAAACATTAAAAATCTAGCCATATTTCTGCTTTTTGTTACTCTCGCGGAAGATCCCAAGTCTCATGTTTTTCACCAGAAACCTTTTGTATATTCTCCCTTGAGAAACATGAAGTTGTTTATCCCCTCGTCTTTCTTTACGTGCCAAGAGTTTCTCTGGTGATGCCACCGGCCTCAAGGAAAATAATAAACATTCTTGATGGGAAAAGTGCGAACCGTTTGCGCTGTAGGCTAAGCTACTTCGCTTATTTTCTAAATCTAATTTGCACTGAATATCACGTTGCCCTCTCGAGAGTTTTTAAGACAATTCACGTTTCTGGTAAAAGTTTGAAAAGCCCTTTTTTTTTCAGAAAAAACTTTTACTTTGGATTAAAAAGGACCATAGGAGCTCTGAAACTTTGTTATTCCGTTCCATTACTTAGCATTTCTTTTCTATTTCGACAGATATTTGTACACGTGTGTTTATCTATGACGAACTTAAACTAGCCAAAGCTTTCTTCATAACGATGTTTTTTCTAGGCATACAATATGTATTATATTAAAATCTAGAGAAAATATTTTAATGACGATATTGAACTTATGACGTGTCCACGCAAGTGTAGTCATGTGTTGTAACGACTTACTCAATGATATTAATGTGTTAGTTTAATGTGGTACAGTAAAACCTGTAAAGTTGATCACCCTTGTAAGTTGGCCACCGTTTTAAGTACATAATAAGTCCTGTATCATATAAATCAACTTCTATAAGTTGACCACCTGTTTAACTTCACCACTAAAGTAGTGCACCGTAGGTGGTCAACTTACACAGGCTTCACTGTACACAGTTATGCGTGATGGAGCAAATGTTTTAATTTAAATATATTTTCGTTGGGCTTCTTTAACTCGAATACTCATAATTTGCATTGTTTTGCTAATGAATTTGTAGATATGATCCAGTGATAAGTTTAACTATTAATAAATATATTGCTGGTATATAGTCCGGCTCTCATAGATTGGTTTCCGACCCGCTTAGGTTTAAACGATTTCATTTGTTAAAATAAGGGTGGCCGGTTTGCGTTACACTAGTGATTACTGGCGTTGTTGCAATCTAAAAGTTTATCTCCTTAAAACCCAAACATAAAAGAGCGCGTCCACTGTCAAGCATCGAGTTATTGGAATCACAATATACAACAAAAACCCGATACAAGTAGTAAAAGTATTTACGCCCACTTATACACTGTAAAAAAATTCCGAAACGTTACTGGTTATTTCCGTGGAACGTTTCGGAATTTCAGTGGTTTTCACCTATTTCCCCACAAAATCAAGTATCTTCGCAAAAAAGTTTCCTGAACTGCTAAAAGATGCAGGAATGCAGACTTTTCACTGGTGTGAAAAATGTTTTTTGCTGTCTGTTTGACTAATCGTGTTTATTAAGTGTATCTGCTGTTGTTCAATTACGACCCGTCTGGGTTGACTAAGATCCTAATAAGAGCAAATAAGTCACGGGTAATAGCAAATAAGTAAGGATCGCTGCAGCTTTGCGAGGCAGGAATTACAGGCAAGGAATATGGTTGGTTCTTGCTTGCAAGTATTCGCGTAGCTTTGTTCATGGTTGCACTGATGCTTCTGGAGCTTTCTTGGTAAACCAGGAAGGTTCTAATCAAATAGAATAAACCTATTCAATTTTTGTAGAATGTTCACGACTGGCTTTAACAGGGGAGATTTCCCAGTATATCAGGAAGGTTACTCACTTTTATCGGAAAACGTTCCTGGTTTTTGTAAGATATGTTACTGGTTGAGATTGGGCACATCAGCTGCCTATTATTTTCCAGGAACGTTTCTGAACCTTTTTACAGTGTACTCATGCAGGGCCCGATTAAATAAAAGGAAGGCCCTAGGCCCACAATAATTTGGAGGCCCCTGAAGACACTATAGCGGAATGCAGTGGTTGATTTACAGGCTTGGGGCCCCATGGGAATGCAATTTTGGGGGAATTTGTCTGTCTATCACAGAACTATGTAAATCGTTTACCATGCGAATATATGAATCCTTTTCGGTGCCCCTCATAATTGTGACATGGTAAGTTCGCTACTGGCAGAATTTATAAAAGATCTCGTTCAATAAAATTTTCTTTCAAAATTAACAAATCATTATTTTAAAAACAACTTGTATTTTTTGTATAGTTGTAATGCTAAGCATATTTTTTTAAGTAACTTGGAGCCCCTTTTTAAGATAGGACCATAGGCCCAGGCCTAGTTGGCCTGTGCCATAATCAGGCCCTGTACTCATGCACAAAATTGTAAGGTTCCTAGAAACTCAGTATAAAGTTTAAAACATACACACATTAAAGTTAAAAATATTACTTAACTGGATACAGTTGCTGATTTTAAGGCATAAAAAAATCGTTATGTTAACTCAGTGGTTTTCTTTTTTAAAAAATCTCTAATTTTTGTCAATAAAACTATTTCGTCCAATAAGAAGATATTTTCCTATAATTCTGTTCAAAACGAACAACCTTATTAATGGTGTTAGAAACCAAGATATTTTATTCGCGAAACTGTTAAATCGTAGCATTTTTATTTTCCTGCAACCGAGAAATTTTCATAACAATGAAAGTTAATTTTCTCCCATTTCAAGCAGTAATAAATATTTTTACTGCTCAATAAATTTTTCTGTAATTGACATTATTATCAGTAGCGAGCTAAAAACGACTGTGTTTAAAAGTTTCATAATCAATTACGTTCGTAATGTATCCGCACGCTAAGAAATCCGGAAAATCGCAAGCTGTTTATTTTCCAATTAGCTCTGAATGGTAATGCCATTAACAGTCATTAAGTTTCCACTTTTACGTTCTGATATGGAGGATAAAGCGAATCATAGTTAATAGTCTACTTAATGAGACTAAACCTCCTTTTGAGCTTAATATTTTAAATCTTTAAGTTTATGTGACAGAACTATGTACCTGTTATAGCCATAATGTTGCATTTGCATATTGTGTATCCACCGTACCGTAAGCACAATATTTTGTTAAATGAATCGTGTTTGTCGTCTGTATAATACGATAGGTTACTTTGTGATGCATATAATATAAGTAAATGCAAAGTGCGGCAGAAATAACTACCACATTTGCCATCTTCGTTGGAGCTAGCATTGTGGCCTGAATCACTGTTATGGCCTTGAATAGGTCTACCATTTTCGGTGATGCCAATGAATGAAATTTACATACAGGGTCCATTATGAAAGTAATGAGCATTTACTGGCAAAATATATTTATTCATCGTAATTTGTACAAATGTTCAATATTCCTCAAAACACCTTACCTTAACACTGTATTACATTAAAAGAAATAGTGAATGTATTGGAAATCATTATTTAAGTAAACTCTAATTCATCTATAGTTTAAGGCGGGAAGTACACAGATTGACATAAAAATATATCAAAGTCAAACACATAAATTACTACTTGACAAAAGTGATAAATGTTTTGAGTTGCCAAGACAACCATAATTCTACACTTTAAACTATAATACGATAAGATAAAATTGAAAAATGTGCCTAGCACTGAATAGTTTTGAAAGTTACGTCGATGTTGGTAGTTATCTGCGGAAAAACACGAAGGTATAATTTATATACTATGTTTGGAATCAATCCAAAATATTTTATTTAATAGTACAAGCTGTTACTTGCCAACTTTTTGGGATGCATTCCTTCTTAAACATAGCAAGTAAATGGTTAGGATATATTTGATACATCAAAAAACTGCTGCCTCGAAAAATTTAGCGTAATTTGAAATTTCGACAAAAATAACATTTCCGGAATTTTTACACCTTAATGGTGTACTGCATTGGTTGCACACTAGTCTGGAATTATAAGCAAAGTAAATAACTAACTGTGTTCTGGTAACTGATGGTCTGGTAAAATGTTTAGTGTGAAACTCGCCTTTTTGAAACCTTTTGAATATTTTGTTGTGATTTCACTGCATTTAGAAAGTAAATGCTTTAAAAAGTTTGTTCTATTAGGTTAATGGTGTCCAGTTTTTTTTTTTTTTTTTTTTTTTTTTTTTTTTTGCAATTTTAACTTCAATAGTTGAAAAAGTTTATTTTACCATAATTGGGGCAAGACCAACCTGAAATTTGAATCTGCGTAGCTTTCATAAAGCTATCAGGTTAGGTTTTCCCCAAATATTGGCTGATGGTGTCCGACCTTTTTGCAATTATGAAGTTGGTTCTACTAGGTTAATAGTTGCCCAATCTTTTTGTAATTAAAGCGCTAATCTTGAAAAAGTTTGTTATACTACTTCAATGGTGCCCAACCTTCTTGCAACTAGAACGTTAATGCTTGTAAGTTTATTCTACTAGACCAACTGTTCCCAACCTTTTTGTAACTTGAGAGCCGCCATTCACATTTGTATGAATCTTTCGAGCTAAAACACTGAGAAAACTCAAATACGTTGCACTCTTTTCTAGATAACATTGACAAACACTTAAAAAGAATAAAAATATAACTTCCGAGCTTTGTTATCATTTCTACATCCACTTTAATAATAAAAATCTGTTCGCGTCCGTCTGTCTGTCTGAAGATTAATCTTCTCGAGAACCGCTGCGAATCGGGAGTCAAACGAGATACCGATCAATTCGAAATTTTCCAAAGAAAACAGTAGGACCAATCTCGTAATTTTGCGACTTTAATAAGCGGAAATATTAATCAAATCGTTAATTAACATAACGTTATTCAGGCATTTTTATTTCTTTCCTGTTGCCATTTTGCATATGGGTGAGCAAGTAAAATTCTAATAATTGTTTTAAAAAAACTTTTTTGGCTGCTGTCCAAACCTTAAAACAACGTTTCCATCTGGAATTTCATTTTAAATTAGTTTAAAATTGGTTGCTCTATTCGGACATAGCCTTTATTTTATCGTCTGTTCTTCTTTTATTTTTTACATTCAACGTTCTTAACTCTTTTCAGCATATGAAAGTTGTTTCTTTAGCTATGTTTATTAATTGTAGTGTAAGTTTATCATTCACCGGCCTCATATTTTGGTACATTTAGATGTGCGACTAATTATGTTTATTTTGTTGAACTTTTTCCCGTCACATGGGTGAGTTTTCGAATTGTAATAACACTCTTTTTCCTTCCTGTTTCTATTTTTGAAATACAGTTTGTATCGTTAACAGAACATTTTAAATTAATATTGTTTGGATTTCTTTATCATTTCTTCTGCCGAGGACTGCAGTTTCGGGCTTATTAGCACTCATCAGCCCGGCATAGGAAAGTGACAGAGTTGGAGATGGAGAACCTCTTAACCAAGCCAAGAGTGCCAAACACAAACTGGTAGCTAAAATAGAATTAGCACAGATCAGACGAGTGACCGAAGCAATAATTCGCTTCAACTCGAAGATTGGTGGCAAGGCAAAACGCACGAAACTGCAGTCCTCGGCTGGAAATGACTGAGCTGGCGGTGTATCCTTATATATTATTTCTGTAGCCTGTTTTTGGTTTCTACGCCAAATTTCCCTCAATTCTTGATCGATTTCTTTTAATTACGGCTAATTTTATAGCTTATGGAGCTGGCTACTGACGAAAAATAGACCCAAGGTCTAAAAATTGTTTCTTTTAGCCGAAAAACCTGTTTTAAAGAACCAGAATAAGGTTTTCGGTCAAACTTATAACTTTAATTTGCGCTATGACCGACAGAGCTGAGTAGCTTGATCGGCAGAGCGTTCTCTTCGTAACCAGGAGATTACGTGTTCGGGCCCACGTCCGGACAATCTGCAACAAAAAAATTAGAGAAATATCGCGTATTACATGAACACTGAATTAAATGAATAACCACTATGAGGGAATAGAATAAATGAGAAGGAAATGCTCCATGATGATATGAAAACATTCAGTGATTTTGTGCTAAATTACTTCGAAATTGCACGTGTTTTTTTTTTTTTTTTTTTAAAGCTTTGGCTCTGGAAAGAAAATTAAAGCATAATGTAAGCGAAAATATAAGTAACAGGTTTAAGATTTCAGACTACAATAGAATTGTTTTTTGTTCAGAAAAAAAATAATAAATCGTATATTGAAATATATATTCTTCTAATGAGTTTTTGACTCTTTGTACAAATAAAAAAATTACTACCTCAATTTGATGGGTAAAATACATATTTTTTTTTTTTTTTGCAAAAAAAAAAAAAAAAAAAAAAAAAAAATAGCTTATCACATTTTTACTAAATTTGAAAAGCTACGCTTAAAAAAGAGCATAGTTCAATTTATTTTGTATTTTAACCGTGCTGTTAAATGATGAACACGTGCTGCCATCTAAGTTATAACGGTTTAAGCAGCCTGCGATAACAAATTGTAAAAATTTTCAAAAATAAAAACATTTTTCTTCAATATCTTATCTTATATATTAATCCCCTCTCATTTTAAAACTTATCAGGCTGGATAATGACGAAAAAAAGACTTACGGTCGAAAATTCAAGCAAAGTTCTAATGCAGTTTTCCATTTTTTACGTCGCTCTCGGCAAAAAAAAAAAAAGCCTTTGTGAGTGTTCATATTTTAATAAAGCTTAACAGCACTGGACTTAGTTGTTTGGTTTAATTGATAATTTTTTTCGGTAGAGCGTTCGGCTATAAAATATCTGAACTTCGGGCACGCTTGGGCTGTCCGACATAATATCAAATTTATATTAGTATTACGCATTACATGTGCTCATAACATACACACCTAATAAAATAAATGCAGTGGAAATGCTACTTGGTGTTTCGACTCCTTTATGCAGGCTACAGTTATCATTCGGATAAGTTGATTGTTAATCGAACTGTGTTCTTTGACTACATCCAGACCACTCAACATAATGTAAGCATAAAAAAGTATTAGATTTACTTAAAGAAATCCTTCTTGTGCAGAAAAACATTTTTATTGTATGCTAAAATGTAGATGTTTCTAATAGCAGTGTTCGACCTTTTGTACAAATGAAAAAATACTACGCCCGATTAAAACTACGAGTTTCACTCAGTAAACCTTTAATTTTTTATTCGCGCGAATACGATATAAAGCATTAAAAGTATTATCAACTTCATTAGCAAGAAATTATTTTCTACTCCTCTGCTTTCTGCTGAAAAAAAAACATTTTGTCTACGTTCGAAGAATTACACTTAAGAACGAACTCAGTTCAACTGGTTTTGGTTTTGAATTTTAAGTGTTCGATTAAAAGAGAAACTTGTGAGGGCATTTAAGCCGTAACGGTTAAAGCAACCTTCTATGTGAAATAGTTCAATATTCAAAGATAAAAACACTTATTTTCAATCAAATTTATTGCTTCTCTAGAATGTTTGTTTCAATCACTACGTGAGATCTTCGTCATTCTTTAATCAAATTCCATGCTTTTCGAATAATTTTAAATCGTATCATGCTGGTTAATGACAAAACACAGATGCATGATCTTATTATTATTATTTTTTTTTTGGCAAAAAGCTTTTTTGCTGTTTTTTACTACGCATTCCTCCAATGAATAGCTTTCGAAAAGGAAGGCGCAATTGCTAGGTTTGTTGGGGTGTCGGGCTGTTAGTGAGAATGGCGCCAATTCGAATACGTGCCAATAAATATCTCTTTAATGTTTCTTTTTTTTCCCGTCAGATGCTGACATGTGCAGGACTGTATTTGCCACAACTTGTTTTTTTCACATGCACAATTATTGCTTTTTCACGAGTCACCACTCAGCCACACTTTTAATGACATTTATGTTTGCATTGAAAATATGTACGATTAAAAGGGGAGCTATGATCAAATTATCACAACGTTGTAGTTAACGAGGTTTTGTTACTGATGTCTTTAAATTACATGCCTTCTCTTCTGCGCTTACTTTTTTTTCGGTTCTTCTTCATAATGTTCTTCCTTTGAAATTCTTAAAGAGCGAAATGCCTTATGAAACGATTTGAAGCACAGTGCGGAGTTCCGCACGGGTCGACTAGTCCTTATATATTATTTCTGTAGCCTGTTTTTGGTTTCTACGCCAAATTTCCCTCAATTCTTGATCGACTTCTTTGATTCACGGCTTATTTTATAGCTTATGGTGCTGGCTACTGACGAAAAATAGACCCAAGGTCTGAAAATTGTTTCTTTTAACCGAAAAACCTGTTTTAAAGAACCAGAATAAGGTTTTCGGTCAAACTTATAACTTTAATTTGCGCTATGACCGACAGAGCTGAGTAGCTTGATCGGCAGAGCGTTCTCTTCGTAACCAGAAGATTACGTGTTCGGACCCACGTCCGAACAATCTGCAACAAAAAAATTAGAGAAATATCGCGCATTACATGAACACTGAATTAAATGAATAACAACTATGAGGGAATAGAATAAATGAGAACGAAATGCTCCTTGCTGATATGAAAACATTCAGTGATTTTGTGCTAAATTACTTCGAAATTACACGTGTTTTTTTTTTTTTTGTTGTTTTTTTGAAGCTTCGGCTCTGGAAAGAAAATTAAAGCATAATGTAAGCGAAAATATAAGTAACAGGTTTAAGATTTCAGACTACAAAAGAATTGTTTTTTGTTCAGAAAAAAAATAATAAATCGTTTATTGAAATATATATTCTTCTAATGAGTTTTTGACTCTTTGTACGAATAAATAAAATACTACCTCAATTTGAAGGGTAAAATATATATTTTTTCTTCTTTTTGCTAAAAAACAAATAGCTTATCATTTTTACTACATTCGAAAGCATAGTTCAATTTATTTTGTATTTTAACCGTGCTGTTAAATGATGAAAACGTGCTGCCATCTAAGTTATAACGGTTTAAGCAGCCTGAGATAACAAATTGTAAAAATTTTCAAAAATAAAAACATTTTTCTTCAATATCTTATCTTATATATTAATCCCCTCTCATTTTAAAACTTATCAGGCTGGCCAATGACGAAAAAAAGACTTACGGTCGAAAATTCAAGTTTTCGAAATCGCCTCTTGCTGTTTCAAAACCTTGATGCTGCCTGTAGTTTTTATGCATTTTTTAAAGCAAAGTTCTAATGCAGTTTTCCTTTTTTTACGTCGCTTTCGGCAAAAAAAAAAAAAAAAAAAATAGCCTGTGTGTGTGTTCATATTTTAATAAAGCTTAACAGCACTGGACTTAGTTGTTCGATTTAATTGATAAGTTTTTTTCGGTAGAGCGTTGGGCTATAAACTATTTGAACTTCGGGCAAGCTTGGGCTGTCCGACATAATATCAAATTTATATTAGTATTACGCATTACATGTGCTCATAACATACACACCTAATAAAATAAATGCAGTGGGAATGCTACTTGGTGTTTCGACTCCTTTATGCAGGCTACAGTTATCATTCGGATAAGTTGATTGTTAATCGAACTGTGTTCTTTGACTACATCCAGACCACTCAACATAATGTAAGCATAAAAAAGTATTAGATTTACCTAAAGAAATCCTTTTTGTGCAGAAAAACATTTTTATTGTATGCTAAAATGTAGATATTTCTAATAGCAGTGTTCGACCTTTTGTACAAATGAAAAAATACTACGCCCGATTAAAACTACGAGTTTCACTCAGTAAACCTTTAATTTTTTATTCGCGCGAATACGATATAAAGCATTAAAAGTATTATCAACTTCATTAGCAAGAAATTATTTTCTTCTCCTCTGCTTTCTGCTGAAAAAAAAAAATACATTTTGTCTACGTTCGAAAAATTACACTTAAGAACGGACTCAGTTCAACTGGTTTTGGTTTTGAATTTTAAGTGTTCGATTAAAAGAGAAACATGTGAGGGCATTTAAGCCGTAACGGTTAAAGCAACCTTCTATGTGAAATAGTTCAATATTCAAAGATAAAAACACTTATTTTCAATCAAATTTATTACTTCTCTAGAATGTTTGTTTCAATCGCTACGTGAGATCTTCGTCATTCTTTAATCAAATTCCATGCTTTGCGAATAATTTTAAATCGTATCATGCTGGTTAATGACAAAACACAGATGCATGATCTTATTATTATTATTATTATTTTTTTTTTTGGCAAAAAGCTTTTTTGCTTTTTTTTACTACGCATTCCTTCAATGAATAGCTTTCGAAAAGGAAGGCGCAATTGCTAGGTTTGTTGGGGTGTCGGGCTGTTAGTCAGAATGGTGCCAATTCGAATCCGTGCCAATAAATATCTCTTTAATGTTTCTTTTTTTCCCGTCAGATGCTGACATGTGCAGGACTGTATTTGCCACAACCTGTTTTTTCACGAGTCACCACTCAGCCACACTTTTAATGACATTTATGTTTGCATTGAAAATATGTACGATTAAAAGGGGAGCTATGATCAAATTATCACAACGTTGTATTTAACGAGGTTTTGTTACTGATGTCTTTAAATTACATGCCTTCTCTTCGGCGCTTACTTTTTTTTCGGTTCTTCGTCATAATGTTCTTCCTTTGAAATTCTTAAAGAGCGAAATGCCTTATGGAACGATTTGAAGCACAGTGCGGAGTTCCGCACGGGTCGACTAGTTTCATGTATTTCTGTTTTAGTCCTGGCTAATGGGCGGTAATTTACTGAATATACCATGCCTTGCCAACACTCTTCGAGTGGAAGCAAACCTTTGCTTCGGTCACTCATCTGGTCTGTGCTAATTCTATTTTAGCCAGCAGTTTGTGTTTGGCACTCATTGCTTACTTAACAATTTTTCCATCTCTAGCCCAGTAACTTTCTTGTGCCGGGCTGATGAGTGCTAATAAGCACGAAACTACAGTCCTCGGCTGGCAATTTCTGAGCTGGAGATGCGTTTCTGCTTTAGTCCTGGCTAATGGGCGGTAATTTACTGAATGTACAGGGTAGTAAACTTTTGTTCAAGAAAAAGAAATCGGAGCTACAGAAATGTAGATTCTTCCAATGACAGTTTTTGACATTTTGTAAAAATAAAAAATTACTACCCAGAATTAAAAGTAGGCTTTTCATTAATTTTGCCTATGAATTTTTATTACAATAAAAAGTCAAACATTAAAGTGACTAACAACTTAATGGGTAATATATCATTTTTTTTTCTTTACTTGGCAAAAAACAAAAAGCCAGTCACATTTTTACTATATTCGAAAAGCTACGCTTAAAAACCCAGCTTAATTTTATTGATTTTGTACTTTCTATTCTATTCTATTCAAGAGTCACAACTGACTACAACTGTATTTATGTCGAGGACTGCATACAAAGTGCCTTGCCTCCATTATTTTATATACCGATAGATGGCAGCACCATCACCGGATCGAACAGTTAATGAGAATTTAGAACTAGTCCAAGAGCTAATAGCTACCTGGTACTAGCACCCCCAGAGGTATCGTTTCACTTGGAGGACATTGAGACCACGAGCATATTTAACGTCGCCCAGTCCCCTTTAATGACGACGGTGGGTCTTCGACCAGCGGGGATCGAACCCGAGCCCCTCCGGCCCCGAGTCCAATGCCCTACCGATCAGGCTACCACGGCCTCATATTGTACTTTAACCATTCGGTTAAACGATGAACACGTGCTGCCAACTAAGCCATAACGTTTCAAGCAGCCTAAGATAAAAAAAATGTATAAATTTTCAAAAATTTAATTCAATTCAATTCATTTTATTGCAAATAGGGAAATATATTTTTTTTTACAAATATGCATTTTGCATGTAAAATAAAAAGAAATTACAAACAGAAATATATTTCTCTCTGTCTATTTGAGAATCCCTGATTGAGTAGATGGAAGTAAAGGCTATACAATAGCCTGAGTAGCATAAGAACACTTCTCTTCAATATCTTATCTTATATATTACTAGAGGCCCGTCCCGAACTTGTTCGGGTTGAAAAAATTATCTGTCTTAAATCTATGTTCTGCAGATTTATTTTGCTTTAAAATATCATGGGACATATTATCATTGTATACTTGTACATTCGCTTTTTGTTTCGTTTTTATGAGGTTTTGAAAGAAATCGATTCACTTCATTTCCTAATCAAGAGAAAACAACCTTTACTTCCCCTTGAACAATATAATCTTCCCATATATAACATCGTACGTATGACCTTCAGTTTTGATGATGGTGATGGCATAAGAAATTTTCATTTAAAATTCCAATTACTTATATTAAAAATGGAAATGTGCAAGGACCATGGGATTTCGAGAAATATTCCTGACTGACCTGCTGCTGATCCAGTAAGAATAATACGGTAAATCATATTAATTCATGTTGATTTTACTTAGAGTCAAGTTCCATTGCATACATAAGACAAATTATGTATGCAATGGAACTTGACTCAAAGCTAAAGAATTATTGGAATACTACCTTTAATTTCAACAGAATGAATACGGATTCTTAAAAGTATTCTTTAGATACAGAGATCGTACAGAGTCCCTAAAAGGAGACGACTTTAAGCAGGCTTAAAGTATATCTGCGTCTAGGGAACCACAGGAATAGTTTGGAAAGAGTCACTTGAAAATGCAAAGATGACACCTCTTTCAATGTAATCTTTATCATTTAGTTCGTTTAGAATCCACGGTTTCTGTATACTATCAATGGCTCATCGAACATCCGTAATACATTATGCTGCAACCTTTTGAAGACGCTATCCAAATGGCTCATTTTTTTTCTTATGAAACGTACGGAGTCTTTCTAAAGGGAGCAATTCAAAGTAGTTTAAACCTGGAGTGGTCAGTTTTTCGACCAATTAAGAAAAATGACTGCGATTAAATTTAAAAAAAAAAAACAAACTAAAAACACATCCTCAGTTTGCCTGTTGATTTTGGTTAAATGTATTAAACTTTTTTTAGTTCCACCGGGTATGCCGATAAACATTAATTTGCGTTCTGGTATTAAAGGCAAGTCGCTGATCGGTTACTAATTTAATTGCTTGATTAGAAACGTACTCAGTCAGTAGGTTGCAATCATGTATTAATCTTGTCCGGAACATATAAACATACAAAATAAACCCACTCTCTTTATTATATATTAGTAAAGATTAAAAAAAACTCAAAGGGTAGCATGAAATGCATGCAAAACGTTTTTATACAATCAATTTTTAATAAAAACGGGGGGAAAAGCAAGTTTTTACGAATGTCTAAATTTTTCAATAACTCATATTCGAAAAATTATAAAATATGTTACAAACATTACCCCCCTTGGTCTTTTTCTTAGGTAAAAGCATTTCTTTTTTCAACCTAAACAAAATTTTAACTATAATTCACTAAGATAATATAAAACTTTACTTATGTGTATAAAAAAGAATGGCACACTAAATGATTATATTTGGAGTGTTTTAATTAAATTTGCTTACTCGGCAAACACTAAATCCGTGATTTTCGTACTTGTTCCCTTTATGCAACGCATTATTATATTTTTATGTTCATTTTATTATCTCGCCACTGGAATCAGTGATGATAGATTTGGAAAAAAAAAAGAATGAAAGAAATTCTTACAATTAAGCATTTTTGCTATTTGCAATATTAGAATTTCTTATCGAATCAAGTACAGGTGTCCCTCGTATAACACATTACTTGTACTACACGGTTTCGATACACAGTAAAAAAAATTCCGAAACGTTACTGGGTATTTCCATGTTACTTTTCAGGATTTTAATGGTTTTTACCCACTTCCTGGAAAAATCAAGTATCACTGTCGAAAAGTTTCCTGAATTGCTACAAGTTGCACTAATGCAGACCATTTGTTGTGAAAAATATTTTTAGCTCCCAGTTTAAAGATTAACTGAGTGTATTTATAAAGTGTATCGGCTTCATTTCAATTATGGCCCGTCCATGCTAATTAAGCTCCCAAAGGGAGCGAATAAGTATGGACTACGTAGCTTTGCGAGAATTGCAGGCGAGTAAAATTCTCGTTACTTACCAGCAATTCTCTCATAGCTTTTGCCATGTTTGTAGTAATGCTCTTGGAACTTCCTTGATAAGTCAAGAATGTGCCAAGCTATTATATTATACCTTCTTAAGTCTACACGACTGGCTTTTAACGGCAAGATTTCCGAATTTTCAGGAGGCTTCCAGGATAATGTCAGGAAAGGTACTGAATTTTAGCAGAAAAAGTTCCTGGATTTTGCAAGATATGTTACTGGCAGAAATTGGGCACATCAGCTGCCCATTATTTTCCAGGAACGTTTCTGAATCGTTTTTACAGTGTATTACACGGAACGAAACTTAGATTTAATGCTTTATGGTTTTGATATAACACCAATGTTACATATAAAAAAGGTGAAATTTCATTTTTGTTTAATACACTCTGGTAATATTTGATAACTCTAATAAGTTTTTACTTTGTTTTTATAAAACTTGGTTTCAATGTAACACGGTACACATCCCTTGATTTACGTTGTTCCTAAGTCTCGTACAACACAGTTTCGATACAATACGAAACACGGATTCGATACAACACGATACATATTGACATGATTTTTACTATGTATGTGATTAATTAGTGTAAAAAATAAGTTAAAAAGTTATTTTTAAAAAAGTCTTGTATAACACGGTTTCGATACTACACGGAACACGGATTCGATACAACACGATACATATTGACATGATTTTTACTATGTACGTGATTAATTAGTGTAAAAAATAAGTTTAAAAGTTATTTATAAAAAAGTATCGTATAACACGGTTTCGATACAACACGAAACAGGGATTCGATACAACACGAAACACGGATTCGATACACACACGAAACACGGATTCGATACAACGCGAAACACGGATTCGATACAACACGATACATATTGACGTGATTTATTAGTGTAAAGAATAAGATAAAAAGTTATTTTAAAAAAAGTCTCGTATAACACGGTTTCGATACTACACGGAACGAATTAACCGTGTTATACGAGGGACGATTGTAATTGAATTAGAGAACAAATAGCAGAGTTTCTTACCTGATTCGGCTAGATATCTGATCAGGAGAGACATGGGTGTTTTCCTCCAACTTTGTCCCATCAAGGGTGGTCTTAGAAGGAACCTCGACTGAGTGGTGTCCAATCATCGTGAAGACTCCCACGCTTTAACTAGAGCTCCAAAATCTCCGTCTGTCCCTTGATCACTGATGTCCGCGAGAAGAGATGGCTTAACACCTTCTCTTTACACGTGCACAGAAAATAATTAAAAGAATTTCACTTGCGACGCGATTAATTCGAAATGCACATTCCTTCAACTTTCACGTAGGAATGTCTAATGTAATCGTGGGACTTACCACAAAGTGTCAAAAACATTTACTAGAAGGCTTTTAAAATTCGCTTGAAACATTTAAGCATAATTATTTGGAATAAAATGAGGAACAGACAGAAAGAAGTTTTGCATCTTTAAAGATTCTTTGGAATACCTTTAGAGAAGCATTATCAAAAATTCAGCGCTCTTGAGTAATTTATTGTTCGGTCAAGAAATGTAATCTTGCTGTATATTTATCTGAAGAGCCATGATATTAGAAGTTTTACTGCTTTAAAAAATCCTTTGTATGTAAGTATCCAGTTCTTTAATTATTATTATCATTTTTTTTGAAGATAAGTACAATTTCTTACTTCAACATTTTACACTGACATGAAATGTTAATTTTCATCATAAAGTATTGTATCTCGAAACATCCAGGAAAAGTCACTAACAGTTCTTTAAACACAATGTTTTCGAAAAAAATCCCAAATTTCCTTGAAGTGTCCCACTTATTGACTTCAGTGAAAACTAATTAGTGCTTCATAGTATTTTAGATTGGCTCAACGTATACTTATAAGAAAAGTACTTTATTGTTTTTTTTTTCTCTCACTTATTGCTTGGACAGTAATTATAATAATCCATCAGAATGGAATGTATTTTAATTATAAAATATCGATTATAACGGTAAGATTTTCACTGAAAATATTTACGTAGTTAAACATGAATCAAAATATCTGGAGCAAAATTACTATCCAATTTCACTGTACCTAGACATCGTAATTTTCCTAATGCATCAGAAAAAAAAACAATCTACCATTTTTCCAATTCTTTATTCAGAGCGAACCAATTTGTAATAGCAGTTTTTACAAGAATGCTTAGAATATCCTATTTTAAACTTATACTTTCTGCGCTTATACAAACATTAGTAAATTATTTTGCAGTTCAATCATCAAAAAAAAGTAGGAAAAAACCATTCAAAAGTAGTCAAATTTTTGCTAAATATACATATTTTCTTACTTTTACAGACATTTACTATTATTGCTTCAGCATTATTAACAAGGAAAAAGTTTGATTAATAACTCTGACATATAGTAACATAATTTAATTTAAGAAAAAATGCGAAATCGAGCTACTAGTTTTTTAATGGCGTTAAATATTTTTTTTACATCTGTTTAACGCTTGCTTATTGATTAAATCTGTAACTAATATATTCCATATTTTTTTATCGGTTGAAGACTCTAAACACTGTCAGAGCACTTTTCAACGAAATTTTACCTCATACGGTTAAAAGTAACTCTCATTAAACAATAAAAAAGTGATGCTGTCCAAAAAAGTTTAATCTCAAAAATGACCAGCTTTGAATCATACACAAAAAGCTTTCGTAAACATCGTGTCCACATTCAAATCAATTCAAGCAATTATCATGTAAATGCTTCATGTTCAAGAGTAACAGTTATTTTCAAAAGCAATGTGTTTTTTGCTTTTTCCTACATTTATATGGCTCCATGTTTTGCATTTTGCAAGAAAAAAATTGATGTGCATTTGTTTAAATGAAATATTTTCTCCAAAAAAAAAAAAAAAAAAAAAAACAGAGAGTCATGTGCAATCAAGAAAGTAATTAAAGAATTATATTTTCAGAATCCTCCCTGTTTTTATATTAGCTTAACATGTACAGCTTTTTTTCCTTTTTTTGCTCAGTGTTGAAAGACTCATAAAACAAACAATAGATAAATCTAAAAAGTTTGAAAATCTTCTGTTTGCCTAAAACTTTTATAGTTGATTATGATTAAAGTAAATATTTAAAAAATAAGGATCAGGATTATGCACAATATTCCTAATAAAAAAATCCAGGAATAAATCCTTACTTTGCACTCTGATGCGGTAAAAAATGCAGTTTCAGAAACAAAATTGTTGCGTTATGGCATCCCACAATCCTTATTAGCTAACGATAAAACGAACAAAAGTTTCAACTCCACATTTGGCATCAACGTTTTCCGCGCGCGATTTGCGGTAAACTAACCATTCTCGGTTTCCATCGCTGCTCGCTTGTTCTGTTTTACGCATGGGGGCGCTGTTGTAGATGAAGTATTTCGGATCAGAGAGATGGAGTCGGATGTAACCATGGGAACGAAACGGATGAATTGAGTTTTAAGAGATACATTGTGTTTTGGGACTAAGACGTAAACTGCTTTGGAAATGTAAGGTATTCAAAGGATTAATGGAATGGGTTTTGTAATAGCATATTACTCATCAGGGATTTTCAAAAGTGAATCATTTTAAAGATGCTATGAATATGGTTTCTGTTTGGTATTAAAGCTCTTCACGGAAAAAACTGTAGACATAAAATCCAGCTGGAGCTATCGGACAAAACATGAACCAAAGGCAAACAAATGAACGACATAACAGAATTAATTAGCATATCCATAAAATACTACACTGTTATGTATTGATTTTTCTATAAAATAATGGTATAGGAATATTTGTTACAATTAAAGAGTTTCAAGTAATTAATAGAAAATGCATTAGAAGCGGATACTGTATTCACAACTCCAGAGCTCGAATACGCTACCTTGCGGTGATTAACAACACTAAAGAGGAAGGTAAAATATTCCATTCTATGCGTTTTCTTTGGGGTATATTACAGGTTTCAGACAGTTTATGGTGCAATGTGATTTTAGAAGAATAGAAAAGAAAGCTCCCCACAAACACGAAGAGAAATTACTGTCGTTCACAAAACGTTAAAGCAAGTTATAAGTTACGGCATTTGTTTGTTTTACCTTTTTCATCCGCCATTAGACACTGGCTTCAGCGCCCCCTATAGTTTATTGGAGCTGCGAATAGAAAAAAGTCGCATAATAAAAATAAGTTTTATTCAAGAAAAAATATCAGGGTGTATCGCAATGTATTCAGAAAGAAAAAAAAATTTCGTAAGATATTTTTTCTACAGGCGATATATTAAAGAATTTCACCAAACTTTCTCCGTGGTTTTTTTTTCAATTGTTTGGCGTATTTTTGAAGAAAAGTTAGCTTCTATTAGATTTTTTTGTTTGTTTATTTATGTTCTTAAAATTTATTTTCAAAAATTAAGTTTAGTGAGATTTTAAAAGAACGATTTGTTATATTTGTCCGTTAACATCCGACGAGATATGAAATTGGATTAAAATTTTTACTTATCTGTGCGGTTGCATTTGTAGCTGTAACTGTGTGTATCCGTCTGGGGCCACTATATCTCCTAAACGGATGAACCATAGACTAATAATAAGAGTAGACAGAGCTATTGCAACCCTTTTGCTGCTCATAAACCAAACCATGTGACTGGTGGATATCCTAGCAACAGCGGGCGTTGATCGTAGCAGACGATCATCGCAAACGAGAAATAAAATAAATAGAATTGATGGAACACGGAAGAATGATCTTTTATGAAGTCCGATTTGTAAGGCCACACTTTTCAATGTAAATGTCAAATTCTACAAATCAAGTTGAAATTGATAAGCAGCGGGTAGTTCCATACTCACCACTGCTTTTAAAAACGTATGAGGCTCATATAAATGTCAAGTTTTCCAGTTTCGTGCAGTCCGCTAAATACGTTGTCAAATACGTTATTCTCTATCCTTATTAGGTCGCATTTGAGGTACGAGATATGGACGAAATAATGCGTTGGGTGGATATATGAGCAGCAACGAAAGCTATCTGGCGTTATTTAGTTTCCCTATATGCGAAAGAGACCCTTCTGTATAGTATCTTGCAGTACTACAGCTTGAAAACGGTCAACGAGTATATTTTACCGAAGATATTTTCTACGAAGAGCACTTGCACCACCAAAAACAACCCTGATTTTTTTTTACATTGTCTAAAACCTAATGTGTTTGGCCCGATTCTCAGAGATAAAATTATTTACCAATGTTCCACGCTATTTTACATGCATTGTAAACAAATCCGAAATGTCACTGATTATTTCCGTGAAACATGTTGGGATTTCACAGGCCATTAACAATTTTATTTGGAAATCAACTATCTACTTCCAAAAGGTTCCTGAATTGCTACAAACGTCATGAATGAACACTTCTCACTGTTGCGAAAAATATTTTAGTTCCCAGTTTAAAGATTAACTGAGCGTATTTATCAAGTATATCGGCTTCAGCTCAATTGCGTTCCGTTTGTACTGCCTAAAAGCTCTCAGAGAGAGTGAAAGACCCTTTGAATAATGTAGCTTTGCTGGAATCTAGGCGATTTAGACTTACGACACTTGCTTACAAGTCGGTCTTGCCTTTCGCCATGCTTGCAGCATTATTGTTGGAGCTTTCTTGGAAAAGTAGCGTGGTGTCAAGCTTTGTGTTCAACCTACCTAAGTTTTTCCTGACTGTCCAGCGACACCACTGGCTTTAAGCCTAGGATAATACTAAATCCTTGAAAAAGATTCCAGAATAATTTCAGGAAGGTTAATGAATTTTAGTGAACTGACTTCACTACCGTCGTCGTGATCCATTCAGATTGACGTAACTCCCAATGGGAGAAAGTGAGTCTCTGGATTCCGTAACTTTCCAAGAGTAACAAGCAAAAGGAATACTTTGCGCATACTTACAAGTTCAACTTAGCAGTGGCTATGGTAGCGACAACGCATTTGGTACTTTCTTGGTGAGTCGAAAAATGTGACAAGCTATTACTTTTAATCTTACTTCGATTCTCTCTAAAGATTTCAGAGAAATAATTGTCTCGAATCTTAGAGGTTTCGGAATTCTTTAGAAAGACTTCAGGATAATTTTAGGAAGGTTTCTCACTTTTAGTGAGATACGTTCCTATTTTTTTTTTTTTTTTTGCAAGATACGTTACTGGTAGAAATTGGGCGTATTCGCTGCCCATTATTTTTAAGGACAATTCTTAATTGTTTTTACAGTGTTGAATAAATCCAAAATATCATGGAAGCGACGCAAACAAAGAACACAACATTCACCAATCTCGGCCATAAATAAAAATTAAAGCCAATACATTGGGACCAAAACTCCATCCAAAACAAAACTGCGCATCCAAAACAAAGTGAATGTTGTTTTTGCATTTGTTTTCGTTAAAGATTCCCGAACAGACGGGAATATTAGTGGCTTTTTGTCGGATGTCTTTTCATCCATAAGCTCATTATTTTTTGCATTGAAAAAGGCGTTCCCTGTGACGCCGAAACACGTGTCTGCTGTAATTTACAAATTTGTGCTTCTACTTACGTTGTTTGGTCTGACTTTACTAAACACACCGACGTTCAAATTTAAGATTTTATACCAAAGATGTATAATGAAGCTTTAGTGTTGATTGAAGATTTATGCATTTCAATTTCATATTTGTTGTTTAGTCATTATGGTGTGCTATCACCTGATCAATTGGTCACCGACTTAGTTAACACTGATTTACAACGAGAAAAAACGGTGCAATGACGCTGTCTTAGCTACAATTATTTTGAAAACTGAGCCATTACTGACAGCTGAAAAAATACCATAATCAGATTGTGCTGACCGTTGATGCTGAACAAGGCTATACAGTTGTCGCTAGAAACAAAGTCGTAACCATTCCAACTGAATTTTTAAATTCTCTGGATATACCAGGAATGCCACTAGACGGCTTCCGGTATAAAATTGGTTCACCAATTATTCTTTTTCACAACCCCACCTAGATTATGAAACGGTACCCGTTTCTTCATCGAAATTTCAACAATTTTGAGGGAAAAGTTTAAAGGAGAAATTTTTGTGTTGCCACGTAATCCATTCATAGCATCATAGTTTTCAAACACATTTGGAAGGCTTCAATTTCCGATTTGTTTTGCTTTTGAGAAGACTATATATAGATCTCAAGACCAAATAATGTCCACTTTCGGTTTGGACTTGAAACATACATGTTTCTCTTATGGACAACTATCTGTTGCCTACTCACAAGTAGGAAAGATATCACACCTATTCGTATTAGCAAAACACAGGTTAAACAGGAATATTGTGCGCACTTAGTACTTAGATAATTTTCAATTTTCAAATAATAGAAACACAATAGATCGAAGTCAATTTCATCTACCTCATTTATAAATTTAGTTTTTATATGTTTTTAATTTAGTTGATGTATTTTGAAAAAAAGTTATTTATTACAAACTATAGGGAAATCTGAGACAAAAAAAATATAGTGTAAATGCTAAAAGTGTGTGTTGATTTATGCTTAATTTCTACGTTCCGATATTTCTATTCAACCTTTTTTTTCTTCCGTATCTTCATGCCGATTTATTTAAGTAAAATAGAAATATTTCATCATATCCAGCTAATATATGTTTGCGTAACAATGAAGAATACTTCTTTTATTTTTTAAACTCGCTTTTTAAAGCTATCATTTTTTGTGCCAAAACGACAGTACTTAAAAAAGTTAAGGGGGAAAAAACATTTTTCTGAGGCGAAATTATTTTTCCTTGCTCTATCTTTCAGCCTTAAGGCATAGCTGACGAGAAAAAATCTAGCTTAAAGAGAATGTCAATAGGAGAGTCTTTTTATCAGTTTCAGTAGAGGAAAGTTAGAAGGCACAGTAATGCAACAGAACATTCCTGGAAAAAAAATATTAAAGGAAAGAGATACCGAATGCGCAAAACTAAACAAATATTGATCAAAACCTTACGCATTGTGTGTTTTGCTCAGAATCGGAGCATTAAATGCGTGATGTAAATAGTTTTCTAATTTAGAGTAAAATAATTTGAAAGCCTACGTTGTTTTAACAGAATTTTAAAAACTTACTAAACGGTTTCTCTTAAAAATGTTTTTCAGTTTACAATGAAGTAGCAAAGATCTTACCATGAAAACTGCCTTTGTCATTATTTGCCGCAAATATAACCGGGAGCAGTTTTTGTGGCCTTCTCTTGTATGCATGCAGCAAAATACCGAATACTCTTTACTTGAATAGATATATTTCTGCGTTATTACGCAGGCTCCGATAGTCGTTGCTGGAAAAAAAACATCTTTTTCACTCTTTTTTTTTTCTACTTAGCTTTATACTTTTATTTAATATTGTTGCAAAAAGTTTTTTTTTAAACCAGTTTACATAATTTTTTTTTTTTAAATTTCAGTGTTACTTAATTTTTATTAGTTAACGAATTGATAATATTATTTGTTTCATTAGATATTATTTGTGCTCGTTGTGCTTTCTCCAGAAAAATTTCATTTTGTTATCATAGTTTTTCGTTTTTTCAAGTTCGATAATGTTGAGCCGTTTTAAAATTTAAATATAGATTGGTAGCATGAGAGAAAAATTTTTTTAAAGTCTAAATACATTGAAAGGCTTAGAAAATCAAGTTAACCAGAGAGCGATGTCTTAGGCATATCTGTTACTGGTGCAGTACCGTACCTTTTCCTCATTCAGAAGGTAATTTCTCGTAGCGTTATTAGCAACTAAAATTCAATCGCATCGATTGTTAATAATGAATATGTCCCTGAATCATATTCAAAAAGCTTTTGCTACGCAATCTGGAAAAAAGAAAATTTAAAAGAAGCATTTCTCTTTTCAGGTCAGCTCTGTGACATATTATTACCATTCCTTAAAAATATTAAGCAAAAGCACTTAATATTCAGTTTAAATATTTCTGTTCAAAACAGATCGTTTCTTGATGATTTAAATAAAACACTAAATGAATCAATTCCATTAATCAGTAAAAAGTAAAAACATTTGTCTTTTTTTTTTATTGCGTCTGATCTAAGCGTGAAACATTGAAACGAACTTTAGGCGGCACAAAACCTTTCTTCCAATTTATTTCTCATAGAAGAACGACTTTTAAAATTGATCAAAATTTCCGTTACAAATAATATATTATTTTGAAAACGAACTAAAAGCCGATTTTTTTCTCATATGCTGAAAATTGTATATCAATATTTGACTTCTAAACGATATTGTAGGTTTTTATTCATGCTATAATATTCAATTTTTCATACCTATTTCTTCTAAAGAAAATATGATAACAACAATGGCTTTCGTTATATCACTTGTTTCTTCAGTACATTCTTATGACGATATTAATTCTTTTATATTTTTTTGCTGCTGGTTTGATAGGTAAAATTTTACGATATGAAAACACATATGTCAGAGCACTTACTTTTCCATTAAAGAGACGTAACATCATAAAAGCAAATACGACGAAATATAGATAAGTTTTTGAGTTACGTCGTAAAATTTCTTTCGAATTTCAAGCTAGAAGTGCCAGGTGTAAGTAAATATTAAAGTTTATGACTGCTCGCTTACTTTAGATAGAAATATATTTATTAAAATAAATATTATTCTTTTACTCCTATTGCGCAATATTAATTTCAAACTATATTTTTTCCTACTTTATTTCTTATTGGTGTATTAATTAAACTCTATTTTTACCATTATTTTTCACGGCACAATTTCCCCCGATGTACGGTAAATTTATTCCTACGTTTATTGTAAAATCAATTCAGAAACGCTCGTGAAAATAATGGGCAGTTCATGAGTCAAGTTTTGCCAGAAACATACACTCCTATTTGTGAAAATTGCAACACCATGAAGGAAGCCTCATAGTTGAATCAAATTTCATACACAGTTGAAAGGTAATGGTATAAATAAATGATTACATTTTCAAGCCAAACAAGCAATAAAAAGAGATAGAAATTAGTATTTTGTGTGTCCATCACGCGCCGCAATAAGAGCTGCTACACGACTCGGCATGGAGTGAAACAAAGTTTGAATATCTGCCTGCGGAAAAAGATTCCATATTGTTTGTATGCGCAACCAAAAATTGTCTGTCGAAGCAACATGACGAGGATCACGAGCGAGACGCCGCCCAACGAAATCCCACACATGTTCAATCGGTGACATATCCGGGGAATATGCAGGCCAAGGAAGAAGCTGCACCTGCTGCGAATCAAGGTAGGATTTGACAGTCCTGGCGACATGTGGACGGGCATTATCCTGCTGGAATACAGCCCCTGGCAATCTTTGCAGGAAAGGAATAGCTTGGGGCTGTAAAACTTCGTTTATGTATCGAGTACTGTTCAAATTGCCCACAACTCGTAGCAATTGTGACCTTCCATGATATGTTGTAGCAACCCAGACCATAACTCCGGGTGTTCGTCCACTGTGGCGTTCGAAAATGCACTCTGGAATGTGCCTTTCACCAGCATAGCGTCTGACACGAATTCGGCCATCATGGTGCCACAAATTGAAGCGAGATTCGTCAGAAAAGAGACCTGCTGCCAATCAGCACGACAGCTCCTATGCACATTCTCCCATTGTAGCCGCAGACGGCGGTGGTTTTGCGCGAGAGGAATCCTGTATAAAGGAATGCTTGAGCGCCGCCCAAGCTGCAGCAGACGTCTCCGTATTAATGAAGCACACAATGAAACACCTGTAGCTGTTGACCACTGTGCTGCCAATTGTCTAGAAGAAGCTGTGCGGTCCGTCAGTGCCATACGCACCAGGTGTCTGTCATCGCGAGCTGACGTCACATTTCGGGATCCACTCCTGGATTTGTGAACTCTCCGACCCTCGTCCATCCACTGAATCCAAACACGCATGATTTTGCTGCTGTTGCGCCGCTCACGAGCGGCTACTGCACTATAAGACATTCCAGCTTCACGAAGGCCGACGATTCTGCCCCGTTCAAACTCCGAAATTTGCTCAAATGTCGCTTTCTTTCGTCGAAGAGGCATAGTAAAGATTCCGTTAACGTTTACTCTAGCATATAACCACCGATAATCATACACTCCTCGCTACAGTCGTCTATTTATATTTGGTTCGATCCGCAGTTCAAAGGGCGCTGCTCAGCATACGCATGCGGTACCGGTCTGCAATTCTAATCATTTGCATATCATGCTCTACTTTACATTTCCTGAAATTTTCAGCTCACTCGCGTAAGTCCTTCGTGATGTTGCAATTTTCACAAACATGAGTGTATCTTGTTTAAAACAGGGAAAGTTTCCACTGAAAGTCAGTAACCTTCCTAAAATAATCAGGAATGTTTATGAAGCATTCAGAAATCCTCCAAATAAAAGTCAGTCATATTTTTCGAACAAAACATTAACCTTCAGAGAAATCTGAGTTGGACTTGAAATAACACCTCCGAAAGCATTATAGCAACCGTGGCAGAAGCTAAGATAAAAATTCAAGTAAATACCACGCATCTTTCTTGCCAGCAAGTCTAGCAAAGCTGTGGAACCCAAATTTACACTATGCCTAGGGGATTTAATCAATCTGTATCGGCAGTAATCTCAAGGCGATACACTAATAAAATCCACTCAGTTAATTTTAAAACAAGTAGGTAAAACATTTTTCACAGCAGTAAGAAATCTGTAATAGGGAGACCACCAATTACAAGGCTGGATGGGGTAGAAAATTACTTAAAAGTAATAGGAGTCATTTGATGAATGACCATTGCACTTGATAGAGTTAGGTTAGAAAAACTTCAAGAGACGGTCTTGGCCTGCAACAGGCTGTTATACCAGCGAAGAAGAAATTTGTATTCGTGAAACTAGTACAATCCAGCAAATTTTGAGACAGGGACGCTTTTTTTTTTTCCACGGGAAATTGATGAAAACCTGTGATGCCAGAAACGCGGTAGAAAACTATTCCGTAACCGTTTCGGAATTTTCTTACTAAGTTCTTTCACTTGTGGGTAAGTATGCATTTTTTTATACTAATCAGCAGTTCTGAGAAATTAGTAAAATATTGCGTAGTCGAATCTGTAGTGATAAGACTTATTTTATGGTAAGCTCGCTTCTCATGTTTAGTGGAAAATGATCATTTAGAACTTGATAATACTAAAGACCTTACTATTCTAAATTCTACACTTAACTGTATACAGTAATACAAACAAGGCAGACTGCGTCGCCAATGCAAACTTCTCTGGAATCTATTCCAAATTGCTCTGTTCTTGAGAGAATGTTTCTACCGGTGGCGCCAGTGGTTCTGTCGTCACTACGATGTCGGTAGTGACAGTTTGATTAGTTCGATACACTCCTATATAGGATCTTACAAAATAATTATCTTTGGAAGTTTAGTACTGTGATTTGTCCAAAAAAATAATAATAAAATTTTAAGGTATGGCTGCAAATATAGATACTATTTCCACATAAAATTTTTTTTTTAGAAAAAATAAATTACTTGTCACTATAAAAAGATATCAGTTATAATGTATCTTCCTTTTTCGGTTACACCAAATAGGGAGGATATTAACCGCAAATATCCAACGCGTTGTTTAGTACAAATAAATAGATTATGCTGAACTGTTTATTTATGCTAAACAACGTTGAATATTTCCTGCTATCTCTTGGGACAAAGGTATTTATTTATTGATTCAAAAAGGGAGGGCTCATTTTTAAATTCGCTAATTGTTCTGGGCTGCTGACCACCTAACAATTGCAGTGAAAAAGTTGAAGAAAAAAAAAGAAATATCGTAACTGCGGAAAGATTGGAATTAATAATCCTTTTTTGCAGCTACATGCTTCAATTTGCAGATTGCTAAATGTATCCCACGTGTTCTGTATTACAAAATACTGCAGCATTTGCCTTTGGAAGCATTTCCTCATGAACTCTTAAAGAAGTACATACTGTTTCATAGTATCCATTTATTTCATTTAAATATCATCACACATAATGAAATCATTTTTTAGTGATTCTCCTATACTTTTTTGAGATTGATAGGTTTCTGAAATCCACAAATTACATTGCTTTAACTTTAACATAGAGAAACATGCACATAAATTTAAGATGGCAACTAACTTTTTGGACAGTTCTGTTGATTTAAAAAATAAAGTTAGCTGGAAACTTGCTGCTTAGCCAAATCTATAATATTTATTTCAAGTTATAGTAATTTACAGATCAACATGTTTTACAAAATAATAACAAAATAACACGAATGTAAACATAAAATAATATGCATCAAACAAATATAATTCATAAAAGATCATTTTTTGTTCTAAAATTCCAATTTGTAAAGATGCAAGCTTCGATTTAAAACGCTTTTTGAAACTATTTTCTCGTAAACTTTCATTCTTCTACTATGTTTACACTCGTCTAAACAGTTAAAAAATACATTGTAACAATGTAGAACTGACAACAACGGAATCAATTATTTTTACCTCTCTTTTCAAAATACAGTGCAAATATTTTTGTCGAACAAAGCACGTGGTTCAGAAAGAAAGAAGAATCCATTTTTCATGCAGCGTATACCTCAAACTTTGGAAAATACATGACAAAGCTATGTCAGAAACTTATTCTGCCTGAAGAAAACGAAATTCGCAATTTTTTCCCTTGTCATAAACATTTGGACTTGAATAAAGCGTTGAATTTCTTGCAATGTTTCCTGCAGTTAGAATGATTTTTCTTCAGTTGTAGAACTATGAACATGTCATACAAGCGTCATACGTAAAAAGTTTTCATATCGTTAGTTGAACTAATTTTGGCTGTGTACAGAAACATCGAATAGGAATCATTGCAAGTGGAACAGTTTTTTTTTTAATTTGTTGGTTTCTTATTTTTTTTTATTCATTTGCTATAGTCATTCGTTTTATCGAGTTGAGGCTAAAATCTATCATAACTGGGCAAAATGTGGTAGAAATGCATTTAAAATATATTACGATTTCATGATGAGTTATCATTAGGCTTTATAATAAATTATGCTAAATTAAATGAAAACAATGTTTTCTCAAAAGTAGTTCCGTATTAGCCAGTATACTATTGTAGTAATAACTACACTGGGGAAACAATTCAGAAACTTTCCTGGAAAATAATAGGCTACTAATGTGCTCAATTTAAGCCAGTGACAAATCTCGCAAAAAAAAAAAAAAAAAAAAAAAAAAAACAGAATTTTTTCTGATAAAATTTAGTAAGCTTCCTGTAATTATCTTGGAATATTTCTAAAGATTTCAGTTTCAAGAAAGTGCCAAAAGCATAAAAAAATCAAGGCCAAAGCTCCGACGGAATTGAAAGTAAAATCTAAGAATCTCCCATTCCTGATATTCTGGTTATTCCTGATATGCGGTTAAATTTAGTAAATATGCTCAGTTATGTTTTAAACTGGTAGCCAACCCGCCAAATGATTAAATGATGCATACAAAGCTCAAAGCTGTATTGAAAAATGCCCATAATTGTTTTTCCTGGGCTGCGGAGTCAGAGGGAAAATGGCCGACTCTGACTCCGATTCCTGGATTTTCAAACGTCCGACTCCGACTCCTGCATTTTTCTATTTTTTCAATTTTTATCCTCATGGGAAATGCAAAAAAAAAATCGCAGTGATTTACAATTAGTTTTTTTTTTTTTTTTTTGCAAACCGGAGACACACAAAACGTTAGAAAATCAAATTTTCCAGCAGTTGCGATTTATAAAGTGAAATTACTCAAAACCCTGTTTAAAAAAAAATAAGAAGGATTAATTTTCTCCCTTTTTAATGCTCAACAAATTAATATCGATAAAATCGTATGGTTTCAACTTATGAAAGCTATATTTTAGAGAAAAAAGCTTTCTTGCAAATCACCCGGCTGACACCCATCGGGGAGAGGGGGGGGGGGGGAGAGGTCACACCCCCCGTTAATTTAAGATTTTATAAAAAATACAAATACTTTGACTCTGAAATGTTTCGCGAATAAGTCTTAAATTACTTTTGCTCAATAAAATTTCAATGAAAATAAGATACTGTGTGGCTGAGCTAATGATGAGTCTGAAGCAAGTTTTACACAAAATGTGGCGACATACACCTTTGTATGAATAGCTTTGAAACCATTCCTATATTTCTTCTTCTCTGCTTTGGAATTCACCTTAATAGAAAGATTTTAAGATAGACTTCTATTGAGCAATGTAATCAAGAAATCACATAGTACTGATTTTATTTCATACCTTTCAATGAGAACCAAGTTTATAGAATTGTCTTTAGATTAAAAAAAAATGTTTTTAAATTTTATTGGATCTTTTGGATCAGCGCTCTCGCGCCAAAATTTATTTAAATTTGCCCCCTCCTCAGAAGTTTCCACCCAGGCTACAGGCCCGGACTTGCCACAGGGATTAATTTATTTTACTATTTTATAACTGAGATCAAAGTAAAAAATTAATTATTATTAAGATTTGAAAGTGATTACTTCCAATTCAAAAACTACTTCTACTCATAAAGTATTATGGAACCAAACCTTTGCTGAAAGTTGCTAATAGTTAAAGAAAGTTAGAACAACAAGCAATCTAGCGGGTCAGTAGAGCTAGCTATTACAGATAGTGAAAGTACGACATATAAAGAAGACAGCTAGTTGCCAAAGGTAGTTATTTTCTTATTAGTAGGTCTTTATACATAAATCGAACCAATTTGTAGTCAGTTTTTATTTTTTTTAATGTAAGGAGAGTAAGTTAAAATTAGAGAAAAAAAGAAGTCCAGAGTCGGAGTCGGCATGTTTTCCAAAGACTCCTACTTCTTTACCCCAAAATCGTCCCGACTCCAACTCTTCGACTCCGACTCCTTTACCTCAAAATCAGTACGACTCCAACTCTTCGACTCCGACTCCAGATCCCTGAGTTTTTACTCTGTCAGTAATAAAAAGCAGTTTTCCTGAAAATCTAAAAAAAAGGCATTTATACAGGCTAGTTGCATTTTATTTCCAAACTGCCAAAAAATGAGTTTTCAAGCTGTTCACCGTTTAAATAAAGGGACTTTTTTCTATCATCTTATTTATAGCTAAATTTTTCAACTAAAATTAAAAGTCAATGACTTGAAAAATCGAACTTTTTCGTATGTATAAAACTTAATCAGAAAGAAATTATTAAAAATTAGAAGATTAAACTAATTTTTTTTGTTTATTTATTAATTTTGTTTTATCATCAAATATGACGTTAAGAAAAAATGGAGTTAAACGGAGGAAGAAAAAGACCCTTTTCAGACTCTGATTTCTTCTGTTTCTGACAGATGTTAAAGATAGGACAATTAAAATAACGGCTCACATATGCCTTGAACTTTTAATGTAGTGTCAGCTTGTCTTGGATAAGCTTCCAAAACTGCTGTGAAACTTATTGACAAAAAGGAAAATTGCGGATATATTTTCTTTATTTCAGTAAATTTCCACCATTTTACGGATTGGGTGCTTATTTACATTTATCAACCAAATGTTTGTTTTCATTCAGTGAATGAAGTGTTTTTACATTCCAAAGTTAAACCTACCTTTTCAGAAAATAAAATTAATTAATAAATAAATATGTATATATATTATGAAATCTTACTGTGTTAGAAATAAGCGAAACTTTAGACGTGTTTCGCAACCAAAATTTTCTCTTTTATGCCCAGATTGTTAAACCTAACCAAGTTTCCTTGCCGAAAACTTTGGATCGCATCTTTTTTTTTTTTTTTTTTTTTGCCCTCTTCTTATCGCTACCAACTCGCAGTTAAAATTTGACTTGAAAGAGCAAAAAATAAACATTTCTTCAACAATATTTAAAGAGCGTGTTTACATTATTTAAAATGAATGGTTTATTTATAATTATTATTACTATTACTGTTATTATTATTCTTTACCTGCAATTGAATTTTATGTGAAGGAATAAAATAAACATTTCTTCAACATAGTTAAAGGACATGTTTGCGTTATTTAAAACTAATGTTTTGTTTATTCATTATTATTATTATTACTTTTTTTATAATTATTATTTATATTTATATTAATAATAAAAATAATAATAATTTTGTAAACTCATACATTTTTTAAGTATAAACTTTTTAGCTTAGTTTTTTTTATCTTCAGGCGCCATCATGACGCCTGGATTTTACTTCTTATTTTACCATCAGTGACCTCTAGTAAACATAGACCTAAAAAAAGAACATTTAAAAAAATGCTAATGGAGCTTGGAATTTCCAACTTTCTTTCTGTTTATTTATTTATTTATTTATTTATTTTTTGCTGTGGTTATACATTGTTCTTTAGTTTATTCTAAAATATTCTGATATACATATAATATACATACATACGTATCTAAATATTTAATATCGCTTTTGACTAACAACATTTTCGTGTTTAACGAGTCCCATCAATATACTTTTTCCCCTTAGTACAGTAAAATTAGGGCCAAACAATGGCCAAACCCAAACATACAAGAAAAAAAAAAGTTGAAACTTGTCGCAAATTACTTCTTAACCTTCCAACAATAAGGGGTAAAAAGTCCCAGCAATTTGCGTGTCGGGTTTTTGGGGGAAATGGGGAGGGGGCGAAATAATCCTCTTAGATAAAAATAATTTCTATTACTTAAAAAAATACTCAAAACTCGCCGAAACCACACTCTATACTAGTAAAATAATAAACTCTCACAGAAAAAAATTCTAATTAACTAGAGAGCATAAGGGGGGGGGGAGGTCCATGGCGCAAATTGCGTCATTGAAATTTTTAATGAAGTTTTTTCAAGGGGTATTTCTTTCTTTTTTGAGGGCTTTTATTCTGGATGGGTACTCCGTCACACTTAAGGGGTGCGCCATCGCTTGGGGGGGGGGGACTTGAATTTGCATTCTAAAATCAACGATTGGAGTGAAGTTCACGAAAAAAATTCACTGATTTTAAACTTTTCCGAAGCAAGAAATGCCACACAATGATATAGTAATGTCAGAAGGATAACTCTAAAAGATCTAAGCGAGCTCAGTAACCAATTTATTTGTGACTGGAGTTATTAAACTGTTTAGAGTCACTGGAGTGATATCGAAAATAAAATCCTTGTGCAGCATTAAAAAACTCCAAATTGACTGAAGTTTCCCTCCTTATTCTTAATTAATTTACGTCAACTTTTCTAGAATCTTTTATAATCACCATAAGGGGGATAAACCGAAATTGCCAATAGTGAGACGGGCAATGCTGCAATTCTGCACTC
This sequence comes from Uloborus diversus, assembly GCF_026930045.1. Classification (NCBI taxonomy): domain Eukaryota; kingdom Metazoa; phylum Arthropoda; class Arachnida; order Araneae; family Uloboridae; genus Uloborus; species Uloborus diversus. The sequence continues at coordinate 51,174,739 of NC_072738.1, read as the reverse complement.
TCTAAGACGGTGGGGTTCTCATTTGCAAACACCAAGCTGCCTCTCTTTTACGCAGCTTGTTATGTAAACTATGCTAAATATGCGCACATATACTTGCCGCACTATCTGAAACTTTTGAGTACATTATGCGATAAAAAAAATTTATCACATCAAACATCATTTATCCAACGATCCAACGCAGTGACAAATTTTGGTGGTCCAGAACCTGTAGTGATCTAACGATGGAACAAATCTTAATGAGAGCAATGAGCAATACAACAGTAGAATTCTAAATATTTACATCTTTTTGTCTCCCAGTTTTGAGATCACAATCCGTTTCTAAAGACACCAGAACTTTCTTCCCTTTCTATGGATATTGACTCAAGTTGGTAGTGGTACTGCTCGCTGATACTGGTCGGTCGCTGATAATAAGGCAAGTCGTGATGAAGCCTTTAACGTTGAGTTAGTAACATAAAATGATATTAAATGTAAAAAATTTCGTGGCATTTCTTTGTAAAGAAAGTGTGCAGTTAAGTCTCTAGCTTCTATTACGAGAGTAGTTACTATCGGTAAAAATGTGTAAACCCAAACCATCTTTTACACCGAATGGTTATGTACAGTAATGATGGAATAACAAATTGCTAAAAACTTTCAGTACGAGTTATGCGCTGATCCTATATCAGTATTCGATGAATCAGGTTTCATAAAGAAAGAAATCCTGATTTTTTAAAGTATTATTAACTGAAGCAAAAGATGCATACACCATCACAAATCAAACAGCTGGTGTCATTTATGTTACAGATGGAAGATACCTTCTCCATTAGGTTTTTTCGGTAATGATTTGCAAGATTCAAGAAAATGTGCCAGATGCGCAGTGCATATGTCACTTGTAAATATGGGAAAGTTAGTGTCGTTTTTGATGGGTACAAAGAAGGAAAAATCGCCACAAAAACATCATCTGCGTCCTATTACCACAGCCAAGCCTTCTGCTCTAGAAGACTTTCTGCGCCTCAAATCTTGTGCTTGCTCTGAGGGGTTCATTGGATAAAGTGAATGTTTGAAAAGTCTGAAAATGAACTGAAGTGCTCAACTATTCGCACAAACTGTGTTAGACATAGCTGCAACAATAACGATTTTGCTGAGTACCTAGATTCCAAAAAAGATCTTGATAACAAAGACGTTTTGTTACAAGCTTAGCAGAAATCATTTGAAAGCAAAAAACAGTTCAGCGTAATTTTTCTGACCATTTAATCAAATGTGCCATTAGAGGGGAAGGGGTAATCTTTTAGTACATAATTTCGTTTTGGGAGGTGAGCTACTGTTCTTATGAGGTGGACAGTCCTGATTTAATGCATTTTTTAGATTTGCATGAAATAATACTTCTACTTGAAATGGAAAGGGGGGGATTGAGGTATTATTTTATTTGGCAGAGGGAGGTAGCTGTAGCTTTAGGAGTAGGTGCGCTATCACACTTGGAGGATGGACACACTTGATTTCTAACTTTAACTTCGCATAAAATAATATTTCCATATAAAATGCATGGATGGGGGTTCGGAGGTACTGCTTCGTTTTACGGGAATAGGGGGTTCTGTAGCATTGGTGGGTTATGTCATCCCTCTTGGGGGCAAACACCTTTAATTTCATGCTTTTAAATTTAGTTATGAAATAATATTCTCACTTTAAATTTACTCTAAAAATTCCAGAAAAATACACAAAACAGCAATTTTTAGATTCACCCCATTCCGAAATCCGACGCACAATAAGGTGGGACTTCTTACCTGTTCTTATTGGGAGGGAAATAAACAATTTGCGCCAGGTTAAGCTTTTTTTTTTTTTTTTTTGGTTGTTTGGGTCCGACCCCTATTTTTACTGTACTAAAAGTAACCTACCTGAGTCATCTATTAGAACATCTTTATTTATTTATTTTTTTACTTATTTATTTATTTTCTTTTCCTTTATTTATTTTTATTTATTTATTTATTTTTTCATTTTCCAAACAAAATCGGATGAGTTCACAACTGTTGAAGTTAAGGCCACTCAAAAGAGGAGCTGACTCATCCGACATTTTGGTTACAAATTTGTACGCATGAAAACATTATTACGTGTACAGAAACCACGTTGCAGAAAACTATTGTTTAAAAAAAGTTGGTTACTGTATTGTCGTAATAAGGAGAGGATATTTTAATTCATATTTAACAGAAAGTAAGGCATAAAAATGGGATCCATTACTAGAAATATCTCCTGAATAACTGTTATTTAATTTGAAAAAAAAAAAGTTCCTTCTAGATTTACCTAAAGGGACGTTTTAATGAACTTACCATCAATTATTTTACGACATTGCAACCAGCAACTGTAATAACGTATTTCCAAATACCTGAAACAAGGATGGGTATAAAGCTGTTTTAGAACCGGAAATGTCGGTCTGTCCCCTAAAGGGGTTCTGTTTGAAGTTGAATATCTAATCGTTCTAACCAGTAGTTTTTAAACTGGAGCACTTTGTAATTGTAACTTCAACTATAATCATCATGTGCATCTTTGTGAAACGACCCGCAATGATATCGCTACTATACTGCGTTAATCGAAAAGAGTTAGTAAAATCAGCAGCAGCAGTTAGTTAATTGCCTCTCTTTCCTGTTTTACTGTTATATAAACTGGAATAAAGTTTCTCTAACTGAAGTTAATAGATACAAAACTCCGTGTGTGTTTGAATTCTACTTTATGTAAACTTATATTTGACACTTGACATCCTCACAGACCACCCGCACCTACCAATTGCTCGGTTTATCGGTTTTAAATGCTCAGATAAATCTGAGCAATTGGTTCTCTGAGGAACTTTATTTAAATACAGAAAAATACAGAAAAAATACATTATTATCTGTTACAATTTTGATTTGCTCTTGACAAAAATTTTGGTAATTTAACATTAATATATGCAATAAAGTAGACAAAACTAATGCATAAAAGCTTTACAATGATACAATTAAACATAAACAACATTAGAGAGTTGTTGCTTTACAGAAGATAACGTGTTAAAGTGTAGAAAAAAAAACTGAATTTAAACGGTATTAACTATTGAAAAAAGAAAAAAAAATAAAAAAAAAATATGAGTATTAATCAACGCATGTTAACTTATAGAAACACTTCAGATAAAATTTAACTCATAATTTCATGATGTAAATTTTTATTAAAGAATCAATTCTACTAACATGCAGTTTGAAGACATTTTGTTTTTCCCGCTTCCTAACTTTAAGCACAAATTTCTGCTTCATTTGAACGATGTTGCCAGTTACTTTATTTACTAATCTATATTTTTTGGAACCCAAATAAATGTAATATATTGCTAAGCTATAATCAGGTTTTCACAAACTGATCAATATGCACAAACAAATGACACTTAACATAGGTGTCATTTGAATTCAAATTAAATGTAAACTGCAAAACTTTCATCAAAAATTTTAACTTTTCTATCAATTCAACCAAAAAAAGTAAACTCATTAGATTTTAAACATTGCTAAAGGAAAAAAAGCATTATAAAACCAATTGTTGGAAAAATCTTTCGTTTTGTGTACAAATGAGGCGGCGAGAAACAAAGGGATGTAAATGACAAAATTAACAATTTGGAGGAAATCAAAACAAGTAGTACACTGTAAAAACGATTCAGAAACGTTCCTGGAAAATAATAGGCAGCTGATGAGCTCAATTTCAGTCAGTAACATATCTCGCAAAAACCAGGAATGCTTTCCGCTAAAATTCAGTAACCTTCTTGAAACTATCCTGAAAAATCCAGAAATCTTCTCGTTTAATGCCAATCGTATCACTGGAACTTCAGAGTAATCTCAGGTAAGGATATTATAACAGCTCCTAGTATCACAAGCATGGTCAAAACTAAGCCAGAATTCCACGTAAGTATCAAGCATCTTACTTGATTGCAATTCTTGCAAAGCTACGTTGTCCAAAGACTTATTCGCTCGCTTTGGAAGCTTAATTAGTCACGACGAGTCTTAGTTGAAATGAAGTCGATACAACTTATAAATACTCTTAGTTAATCTTCAAACTAGGAGCTATAAATATTTTTTACAACAGAGAATAGTCTGCATTCGTGAAACTTGTAGCAATTCAGGAAACTTTTTGACAATGATACTTGATATTCCCAGGAAGTGGATAAAAACCGTTGAAGTCCCGAAACGTTACACGAAAATACTCAGTAACGTCTCGGAATTTTTTTACAGTGTAGGAGAACCTCTTATCTGCTTTGGAACAAAGGATGGTTCAAGTAGGCCTGTTAAATGCTGCTTTGCAGCACGATTTCGAAACAAATCCAGCGAAAGTTTACCTAGAATCTGAACTTTAAACGCGTTTTGCAAAAACTTCAAAGTCCACTCACATCCCTTTGCTTCTCACTTCCTCAAATGGTAGATGAACCTCTCCTCTGCTTTGGGGCAAGAAATATTACTAGTAGCCCTAGTAGGTGCTGCTGTGCAGCATGTTTTCAACTTTAAAAAAAAAAGACTCCCTAGGATCTAAACTTTAAACACGATTTACTCGAAACTTCCACTTACACCCCTTTGTTTCTCACTGCCTAAAATCTTTACTAATAATAAAGCTGAAAGTCTGGATCTCAGGATATCTGGATCTCTGTACGTCTGGATGTCTGTTACACGCACAGCACCTAGACAGTTCGGCTGATTTTCACGACATTTGGCTCATAATCAGTTCTTAGCATAAAGGTGAGCACCTCGAAGCGATTTTTTGAAAATTCGATTTGTTCTTTTTCTATTCCAATTTTAACAGCATTTCACCCAGCAAATTATCATAACGTGGACGAGTAAATTACCAAATTATCATAACGTGGAAAACCGTAACATGGATGAGCAAATGAACATAGCAAATTGGCGAGAAATAAATCAGCCATTATTTGCAAATATACAGACAAACCAAATGACCTTTTAAAATTCTACTACGGGCAAAGCCGTGCGGGTACCGCTAATGTAAAATAAATAAAGAAATGATAAGGCTAAATGGTATACTTGTAGTGAATTTTATTAAACTTGTACTCAATTCCTTCGACATTAAAAAAAAAAAAAATTCTAACTTGATACTTGTCGAGGTAGCTTTACGTAGAGTTACTAGCGTAACTCTATTTGTACTTGAATCACATAAGCTGAATTAGCTTACTCAGAAAACAAATGTTTTAGTTTCCTAACAGAAGAAAAACGCTGAATACCTGTTGACTTAACACAAGATTTTCCTCTTAACTTGAAGAAAATGCTCGACAAGTAAATCTACTAATGCTTGCCCTTTTTTCTTCAAATATACACCGTCACTTTTAGGGTCGATTTCCATAATACTTTACGAAACAGAACTTGGGAAAAAAAATCTTACTTAAAAAACGATCGCTTGCAATACATCAAAGACTACTATAAATGAATCTAGAGAGTTAATATTATTTTATCTTATTATTTATCTTCTTCTACATTGGAAATGGGGTCGTTTCCAGAATTTTAAAAGTATTTTTTTCTAAAAGAGCATGCTTAAAAACATAGGATTTGACCATTTTAAAAATAACTTAACAAAATTTAATATTTTTTAACCATTATGTTAATTGGTTCGCAGAATCAATTTCATTTTTTACGCTTCTGCACATGACATCACAAGTGAAGAAATGCTATTCACTGATGTGATTAGCACAGAGCGCAATATTTAATTCTCTTCTTTATTATCGTATTCAGGAAACGCGGTAGACAGCAAGCATAAGCATTCAGTGCGCCAGTGGAGTAGCGAGCCTATGTTCATCACTTGTGACGTCATAAAGACCACGCCTTATTTGAAAAATTTTAGGCATTTTAAAAAATTGATTAAAAATTAAATGTTTTGAAATAATTAGTTTTTCCTTGCTTTATATTATTTTATTTATTTATTTATTATTTATTTATTTTTTGCTCATTCTATCAACTTCACTGTGACTAAAAATAGTACTTTTGATTGATGGAAACAACCCCATTATTATCCTTTTTACCCCGAAACAAGTCTATCTAACAATTCGCAGAGCTGCCTTAGTTATATCATACTACTCAATTTTAATGAATTACAATTTTTAAAGCTTTTATTTCTGTTATCGCTTTCCAAAACAATAAACTTACTATTTTCTAAATCAAGTTCTTGTAAGTACCATAAAATCCTTTATAGCAATATTTGTTACTCCTTTTCTATTAAAATCTCCTGTCCTATTTTGAATTGTAAGAGAACGTCAAGAGTTCGATTCAAAAACTTAAAATCTCATTTGAGTCAAAAGCATAAACGCAGAGAAAGATCAAAATAAATGCGATGAAAAAACTTGAAGTTAAGTCTAAAAATTGGCTTTGACAAATGCTCTTAGCAAATAGAAATTTCACTTGAAACAGCATGCTACATCAACTGAAATACAAGTTTAGATCTAAAGTAAAACAATCAACTTATGTCGATCAGTTTTTGATCACCCTTCGTCCATTTTTTCGATTTGTATAGTACATTACAAAAGTTAATATAATTTTAATGAGTTAATGGTTGTTGCTTCATGTAAAAGTATTCTGGGGTTAAGCAACGTATTTTTCAATATTAGATACTGCCTCCCTGAGATCTTGCGTTACACAAACAAAACCCTTTTTTTTAAGTGAACAAGATTGAAATAAATGGAATAGACATTTTTAATTATTTAAGAATTGCATCATATTAAAATTAGTTACTGAAAAAAAACTGATTTCACACTTTCAATTAATACTAAAAACTTGCCAATTTGTATGTATTTACATAATTATTTTTAATTGAAAGCATTTTCTTATGGAAATTTTGTAACACATTAATCTTATTAATATCATTATTATTCGAATATGCTTTTCTCTTAATCCTATCCAAGTGAAAAGCATATTAAAACATTCAAGTAGAGATTTCAAAGATTTTTTTTTTTAATTAAAATAATATTCTGCATCAGGAATTCTCAATGGCTGGTTCAGTAAATCGGCATCCGTCCGTGAAAATGTTTTTCAATTTTCGGAGTGTGATCTTCAAAAGCTTCTTTAAATAGTTTTCTGAATAAAAAAGCAAAACAAAAATACGTAAATACATAATTTAGCCTCTGGAAACAATAATTGTGCCTTTAAAGACACAACTGGAAAATAAAAACATTTCTTTTGTCAATCTTTCATTTTCACAGACAAGTCTGTTTTTCGTTGGTTTTTTTTTTTTTTTTTTAATATTGTTTGGTTTTTAAAGTTTTATTACTTTATGAATAATGAGTGAACACATTTTTCTTATATTTACCATTAAAAATTGTCGTTAACATACATTAACGTTGTGCACATGTTATCATTAACTTATTTGGTTGTGTTTTAACATCTAGTTTTTGTTTTTGCTTTGAAGAAGAAAAAAACATCCTAAATCGGTCTACGGATTTTTCCACAATTCTACCGATCTGCAGACCAAAAAAAATAAAAAAAATAACAGAAAACCGCGGTAAATCACATTTCTGTTAAATGTGTTTGGAAGTATCATGATATTTTTAATTCGTAAATGCTTCACCGTACATTATTAATAGAAAATCACATTTCTGTAAATGTTTTTGGATGTATCGTGTTATTTTTAATTCATAATGTTTTACCGTAAATTATTCACTGAAAATCATATTTCTGTAAATGTGTTTGGATGTATCGTGGGAATTTGAATTCATTATTTGTTTTACCGAAAATTATTCATTGAAAATCACCTTTCTGTAAATGTGTTTGAATGTATCATGAGATTTTTATTTCATAAACGTCTTACGTAAATTATTTTTTGAAAATCAAATTTCTGTAAATGTGTTTTGATATATCGTGAGATTTTTAATTCGTAAATGTTTCACCGTACATTATTAATAGAAAATCACATTTCTATAAATGGTTTTGGATGCCTCGTGTTATTTTTAGTTTATAATGTTTTACCGTAAATTATTCACTGAAAATCACATTTCTGTAAATGTGTTTGGACGTATCGTGGGATCTTTATTTCATTATTTGTTTTACCGTAAATTATTCATTGAAAATCACATTTCTGTAAATGTGTTTGAATGTATCATGAGATTTTTATTTCATAAATGTCTTACCGTAAATTATTCTTTGAAAGTCAAATTTCTGTAAATATGTTTGGATGTATCGTGAGATTTTTAATTCGTAAATGTTTCACCGTACATTATTAATAGAAAATCACATTTCTATAAATATTTTTGGATGTATAGTGTGATTTTTAGTTCATAAATGTTTTACCGTAAATTAAATTATTCATTGAAAATCACATTTCTGTAGATGTGTGTGAATGTATATAGTGATTTTTTATTCATACATGTTTTATCGTGAATTATTCATTGAAAATGAATTTCGAACATAATGTTCAAGTCACGTTTTCAGTTGCTTAGATGTTTAAGGTCAATTGGGAAAACTTTTCTCTAGAAACTAGTTACCGAATCATTAGAAAAAACTAGGCGCATACGATGTAACATTAAAACTATGTAATATTTTTTCTTTTTCTTTTTTCAATATCCTTTCTGAAAAAAAAAACATTTAAAAACAGTATAATGCGCCTGTAATTTATGAGCCTTTAAAGGTAGGATCCCAAATAAGGATGTAAAATAAATGTTTCGCTTAGAACTATTTTTTTTCTTTTAAGAATTTTGATCTTGTTATCAACATCTAGTGGAGAAACAATAAATAGTTAGCTATAACTATAAGCACATTGTTATTGAAAAAAGTGCAAGATAAAAGTAGGTACGAAAAAATATTTTCGTGACTTAAGTTTAAGAAAATATAAGAAAAGCTGAAGTGTAAGCCTATTATATTCTTAGAGATGAAAAAACTGTGCTTCAGTCGATAGCTTCGTTTCCAAAAATATTTTATTTCGAAAAATGCATAATGCATTTTATGCCCTATTTCTCAAAGCTGGAACTATTTTGAGGCAGTTGAGTATATTACTTCTAGTTTAATGTAGAAGTTATTTTAGTTTTTGATTCCTCACAACCTAAAAGAAAACTTTTTTTCTTACTCTGCGAATAAATTTTTATCATATTACACTTCGACTTTTAACCGATAAAAATCCAAAAATGCTCTAATTTTCTTTTTGAGCCAATTTGATTTGAATTGTTTATTAGTTGCAAGATTAGATTTTTTATGAATTATGATAATATTTTCTGAAAAAAATATGATCTGAAATCATACTATATTTTAATAGGAAAATAATCTAGCTTTTATGCGGGATTCAAGGATTTGAAATCAAAATAATCAGCAGGTTTTGCTCTATGCTTAAAAATTTATCTTTTCCCCGTTTGCGGGACAGTATACCTTTTTAAAACTGAAATTATGAAGGTTGGTTTCTTCGTTAAAAAAAGAAACAAAATTGTTCAACAAAATAAGCAAACCAATTATAATGTGGTTTTTCTACATTAGAGTTATGTCTATAAATGTTTTAAATGTATGAATGTGTCCACTGTCAATGAAGAAGTAGAAGAACAATACATTATTGAAACCGTCAGTTTTATGTGGATATTGTTTAAACGTCAATATGTAAATAAGGCGAAACACTATTTCATTGTCCTATAGAAGAATATTTTACAAAACATTCTAAATTAAAAGCTACCCTTTAAATACATCTATTTATTTTCTGCGGTTAGTCATTGCAGTATACTGCTTTTGTAAAACAACTAGTCTGAAACAAATTTAAATACACAACTTTTCCACAGCTACCTAAAATAAAACCTTATCGTCTTGCTAGTTATTTTGCGATAGGCAGCTAGAATCGCTCGCCTCAGTGATAATTTGCTAAAAGGAAAAATTATTGCCCTGTCTCAATCGGGTAAAAACAGCCAACAGTGAGAAATTTCTCGTTTTACACTATCCAGAGGGGTCAATAGGTAATATTTGCTCTTAAATCCGTTTGCTGATTTGTAAAAATTATTTTTTTGTAAAGTGTTTGAATAATTTTCAATGTGTTAAGTACTAGGAAAGGAAATGTCAGTCGTCAGAATAACAATAGTGAGCCGAATGCTTTGAGCGCGAATTCTGCTCGCAATTTAGTAACTGTGGCTAATTGTGACCTTTTTTGACTTCGTCAAAAATAAACAAAACATTAGTTTGGAAGTAAGATTAAGTACAGTTTTTGTCTATTTTTAATAATTAACTAAAGACTTTTATTCAATTTACTTTATCATTACCCCTGCATTTCACATTAAAATCATTCTCTCAAGCCAAATCACACATCGTTGCCTCAGAGTAACAGAAAGATATCTCAGTGTTATTTCTGGAAATAGACGTCTTAGTGTTGCTCTGAGGTGACGATATAAAATTTCAAAATATTTTCTCCTTTTATAAATAACATGGAAAAATATGGAAAAAGAAAGGAAGTTATAATAAAAATTGTTGTTAATCAGCTACTTGATGCTTATTTAAGTAAATGCATGTTTTTGAGAAACCAATTTCCGAATATTCAGCTCCAAGTTAACGACTTCAGAACGAATCGTGCTTTCCAATCTTTTACGTTTTAAAAACAACGGATAACACGGACGAGCTTCGTTTCACGGGTTTCCTGCGACATACGAGACTTCCGACGTATACACCCGAAGGCTGCCCCGATGCATCCTAAAAACAGGCATAACAGCTCTGAACTGGGATTAGCCGAGCAATGAAGCAGATATCATGTCATTGAAGCTAAAAGTGCCTACAGTTTGGTGGATAAAGAAAATTTTTCTCGCCAGCGAGAGGCCATACACCATACAGCAGATAAATTTACTTTACCTACTAGTAGTTTGTTCGCACTCTCAGCTTCAATGAGATGACTTCTGCCTCCTGCACGTCTCGTTCTGAATCCAGATTGCTAAGTCTACACCAAGAACGGAATTGCCGCCTCTGGGTAGACATAAAGCCCTCGCCAGGGCTTTAGGCCGACAAACCCGGCTGTCGGGATGTTGTGTGTAGTCAGTGTAGCCAGATTGGGGGAAATTTCCCAATTTTGGGGAAATCTGGTGCTTTCTGGGGAAATTTTGGGGAAATGGGTTTTTTGAGTTGAATTCTATGGGGAACATTTTTTTTTCTTGGGGAAAATCCTGGGTAAAAAAAAATTTCGGGGAAAAAAGTTTTTTTTTTTTTTCGTATTTAAATTCGCGTCAAGAAGTAGTAGTTACATTGTTTGTATCAAACAGCGTTGGTTTAGCTTTGCTCAACGTTATGGACTTAGCATTATGTGGAATATTATGCTACGGAATTCGCATTATTGTTCTGCGTGAGTAACTAGTTGATAGGTGAATAAGGTAAAAATAAGTGTGATGAAGAATGTCCTTGGATAAATATATACGAAAATCATAGTTTAAATGTACATACAGAAGCAGATTAGTAAATGCGAGTAGAAAAAAATTATTTGGTTATTTCTTATCTTTCGGTCAGGCGCTTGTATTTATGACTTGTGGCACCCGCACGGCTTTGCCCGTAGTAGAAAAATTAAAAGGTCCATTGGTTCCCCTGTATATTTACAAACAATGCATGATGAATTTCTCGCCAATTGGCTATGTTCATTCGCTCTTCGCATGTTACGGTTCCACATCATGATAATTTCGTGATTTACTCGTCCATCTTATGATAATTTACTCCGGAAAATGTTCTTAAAATTGAAATAGAAAAAGAACAAAATCGAATTTTCCAAAAATTGCTTAAAGGTGCACACTCCCATGCTACAAACTAATTCTTTGCCAAATTTCATGAAAATTGGCCGAACGGTCTAGGCGCTATGCGCGTCACAGAGATCCTGACGATATCCAGACAGAGAACTTTCAGCTTTATTATTAGCATAGATAAAGAAAGATAAAGATAAAGAAGACAAAAAAAAGGAAAAATGGGAAGAAAAAAAAAGTTGAGGAATTTTATAAGAAAATTTGGCTATTTGGGGGGAAAAAACTTTCAAGAGACAAAAACTTTTGAGGGAGTCTATTCATTTTATGAAAATATTAGTGGACAAATAATTTTTGAATTTGGAGAATTTTGATAGAAAACATTGCTTTTTGGGGAAAAGTTGAAAGGGAATTGGGGAAATCTGAATTTGACCATCTGGCAACACTGCGTGTAGTATGCCGTAGTTGCGACAATCTGATATTTGATGCTAGAGAAAATCCTCGATTGGAACGATATGGTGCGCAGAACCAAATCAAATAGTATTAAGCTTTGTTTACAACTGCAAAGTTATAAAATCCGAGAAACATCAAGAAGTCTGTTTTCGGTTCAGCTTGGTTTAAGCCAAAAAAACATTTGTCTTTTTAAATTACGGGTTAGATCCTTCTCGAGTCTCGTTACTGGAAACAGCATTGGGAAATTACTTTCCTAAATATCTTTAAGGAGCCATTATATTTTAACTAAAACCGTCGATTGTGTTGTGTTTTTTTAATAATACCATGAATTGTGATTTTCCGCATCAAACCTGGACTTGACACAAATTCTCGTTTTTATGATTACAAAAAAACCTTTGGAATAACTACTGTGTTTGTCCACAGTGTTAATTCACTGTTTCCAAATAAAGTTCGAGTATAAAGGGTTTGCTCATTAACTGTTATTTATACTTTCCTGTCTCTGTTTTATTTTTTCGATTGATACTTTTTTTATTTTATGCATTTAAAGCAAATTTTCACGGAATAAATGGATCTTGCTTGCTTGAGTCACCAATATTTATTTTAGCGAGTTCTCACGTTGTGCGGTGGTGAAGCCTATTTATCATAGTTTTGTATGCAATGTTCCAAACTTTTTCCGATGTCAGTGAAATTAAAAATGCGAATTCCATTTTACATCAAAAGACCTTATATTCATTTCAAATTAAATCAGTCACATAAGGTGCAATACATTTATCAAACATTTATACATCATTTTTCTACGTATAAGGTTCAATATTTACATTTCCATGAAGCTAATGGCAGAATGATTAAATAAGCTATCCAATAGGTTCATATTCTGAAAAGTCAAAAGGTTCCATTACTTTCCATTAGTCATTATTCGATTTTTTTTACAACGATCTATGAGGGGGACCAGCCAGACCTCATTCGTGTTTAGGGTAAACCCAAACTAAATACATTTCACACTGAGAAAAAAAGTAAACAGGACAGACAAAAAACAGTAAACATTTTTAACTGTTTTTCAAAAAAGAAAAAAAAATTTTCGACCCTAAATCGCTTTGTGGCATAACATTATCCGCCAAAAAGTATAGAATTACGAAAAAAAAGAGCAAAAAAGAAAACTTTAAAAAAATCATGTATTAAGCTAGTTAATCTCGATTTTTTTTCTTTGCTTACACGTGTGTGACCTTGAAAGTTGCGTTGTCATTTTTTATATTTATTCAGGAGAAACGTAATTTAAGAAGATGGAAGATGAGTTTAAACAACAACAGTTTTAATCAAATCTAAAATAAAATTACGCTGCTAAAATAAATCAATAAATAATTTTTTTAAAAACTTCCAAAACCAATGAATTATATTGCGAAGAACTAAAATTTTCAGTACTAAAAGAACTTAACGACGCATTAAGAAGTATTTTAATTGCCAACAGAAAAAAAATCTCTAATCTCACAATTTCTTTTTCTAAGGCACCTACTAAAAAAGTGGAAGATTACGACGGAAAAGGAAAATACGTGTGAATCCTTTTACTCAAAGTCTTATATTCCTGAGCCTAAGGAATTACGGAAAGAACTTAAGCCTCGGATACGAGCTTTCTGCGATTCTTCTACAATAATAGCCTTTCTTTTTTCTGATCTTATCAATAGTTAAAATTTTATTTCTATCATTCCCTTAAATGATATGTGTTTTTTTTTTTTTCAAACCTGTTAAAGATATAACTCTGGTTCGATAAATTTCTGCAGCATTTAATTTTACCATTCTTCATTCTTTAATTATCATTATCCGCTTCAGTTATGCGCGTTTTTTACCTCTTGAAGATCAAATCCCGATTATCTAACTTTCAGTAGCATTTAATTTCACTTTTCATTCTTTAATTATAAACTTCAACCTTGTTTGTTAATATAAAATTTATTATTAATTTTGATTTATTTTTAACCTTTTAGTTTCCGCAAAATTTATCGTTATTTTAGTAATTGTAATTAATATTACTATTGTTTCAATGTTATTTTTCTGGTTCATGTTTCTATTGATATGTATAAGTGCTGGAGTCATTAAATAAGAGCAATAAAATGTTTTGCTAGAGTAGAATATCAGGTTGAAAGAAGTGTGAGCACTATTTTTCATTTCAGTTATTGCTACTGATGCTTTCATTACTGCTATTTATAGGAAAGTTAATGCAAAAATTTGTCTATAATATGTGTAATCAATTTAAAATATTTTCTTAAAGGCATCAAATCGGAAAACCCCCTTCTCATGCGTAATCTTAAGTTGTTTAGTTCTTTTGATTGTACATTTTCATCAATAGATTACTACAGTTATGTATCTGCTTTTTAAAACTATATTCTGATTTTTGACACATTTACTCAAATTTATGCAAATCTTCTGTTAATTCAGGCCTTGTTCCTATTTTACAGCATATTTAGCAGATAACACGCATTTAAATTACAGCTTACATAGAACTTAAACGTGCTCTTTACCGAATATTCAAAAGAAAGCTTTTTATAAAGTAGGTTCTTCATATTAAACATTTTAATGGGGAAAAAGTTTTTTCAGCTTCATGTTCTCGTTGTAAGTAAAATGTGTGCGCACGTTTTTCAACATCATTAAATAATTAATTTTTAATTATAAGCAACATTAATAAATAAAGAAATGGGATGGGTAAAAGAAATAAGCTGCCCAACTTGTCGTTCCTTTTAATTACATAACATGGATACTTAATGTAACTAATTAAGCACTGCTCTCAAGCGTTTTTTTTTCTTTTATAGACACAACAATATTTATAAAACATGTTACTAAAGCGTATTTCTCTCCTTCTTACTTCTTCTCATTTTTTCTTTCTTTACCTAAACTTTTTTTCTCAAGTATAACTACAATTTTTTAAGTATAATAATGTAATATCTTTAATTAAAGAGATAATATAAAAATATAAATCTCTCAATATATAAATACAGTAAACAACCGATTATCCGCGGAATAGGGAGGAATGTTAACCGCGGATACGCGAAAAACCGCGGATAATAGGTAAGAAACTATATTGCTGTATACAATAGCTAAAAATTGAATAATATTCATACATCCGTTTAAATTACAACTAAAAACATTGCTACTCCTCAACTACTAACATTGAATGTAAAACAATGTGTGTAAAAGGTAAAACGAACAATAACACAATCATAAGTTTTAAAAAAAATCTTTAGTGAGTTTTTCTTTTTCTTTTTTTAAGTGAAAATACCCGCAAATAATCCGAGCAGCGGATTATCCGACAGCCGATAATCGAGAGTTTACTGTGTCTCAAACTGTTGTGAATTTTACTTTTTTTAAAAAAAGAAGCATCGCTCATTTGGACGAAGAGTGCCACTATACGAAGAAATGAAATTTTACAGGAGAAGTGTTTGAAGTTCAACTCTTCGGGCACTTTGCATTAATAAAAGGAAGTTTGTTGTGCTCTCCCGTGGTTAATATTCAACGAAAAAAATCTCTTAGAATTTTTCAAAGAAAATAACGTCATTTGAAAGCCTTTAAGCGAAAAAAAAAATGAAAATGAAAACTTTCGTATTGTGACACTCTTCTTCCAAACGAGCGACAAGCTTATTTATTTATAGTGTTATTAAATTATTAAGGTTTTCGGAACTAACTTTTTTCCACAACTTCTTAGCGGATACACCTTAGGTTTTACCGCACAAAGTGTCCGCTTAGCAATCCCTCCGTATGGCTGGGTTTGGCGAAGCAACTACGGTTTCAAAAAGTTAATAAAATCTCTAATAAACGTCATTGTTTTGATTTTTATGGACAAAAAAAATGATGTGAAATAGTTGTCGATAGTTTGGGCAAATCTAAACTTGCAGCTTCGTACTGCTGTAATTAGGATCTGCGAAGCCTTCACAATACTTCCAGATTAGGTTAGCCCAACTACAGTTAAATTGACTTATTCGTTCTGTACTAAAGTAAGTGAATCTAGCGCTTCTTAAAGCTGTGTTCGCATAGGAAAATCAATAGAAAATTGACGTACGGAGAAAAAAAAAGTTTTTTCTTTCAACTTTCAACACTAATCTAAATACTCTGATGATACTTTATACAATTATCTACAACCAGGGCTTAGTTTATGTAACAGCTAACAGGAGCTTCGCTCCTGCGTTTGTTTTCAATTCTATGTAAATTTTTACGAAAAAAAATATATATTTCGGAAAAAATATAATTACGTAAACTTTTTCAGTATGACTACGCTACACTAAACTCCAGAGTCCCCCGTACATACCACTACACGTTGTTTAACCGATTGGATGAGTCCTGAAGAGAGCTACGGTTTTTGATCCATATCAAGAGCCCAACAACAGCTGATCCAGCACCCCCAGAGGTGATTTGGAATGGAAACTTTGATGACCACGAACAAATTTAAACTTCCCCAATCACCATTAACGAACACGGATGTTCGGTTATGTGGTACACAGTATTTATTTGTACTTTATTAGTTCTAGAAAGTAAATAAAATTATTTTGAATATGATTTTTTTTTTGTTTTAATTATCTGTTTACTTATGATTTATCACTGAAAAAAATTAAAGTTTTCAAAGGGCAACTTACAACTCTTAATGTGCATATTTTCGAATTGTATCTACTGAAAAATTTGAGCTAAACATTAATATTTCAAATTTAGGGTGCGTTTTTACTTGTTGAATACATATGATAACGTTAAAGTTAATGGAAAAGTACATGCAGTATTAATATGCAGCCAAATTTAATTTTTACTTTAACTTTTTGGGATTTCCCAGCTTTACAAAACTTGGAATCTTGTTCTGACAGTCTACACCTCTTTATAGTGCATCGACTGCCTTACGTAAATCTATTTATAGAAAAAAAGTACCATATGTTAAAAATCGACGAAGAAGTTTGTAGAAGTTTTCAACACTCTTCTTTTCTTAAAGAAGAAAGAAAAACACGAACATTTTAATTTGACGCAAAATGTGTTTTCCCTGTCGAAAAAGAATTGCTTAAACTGTATTTATTCCCCAAACATAATATTATCTAAGTTCGTAAACAAAGCACCCTTTTCTTATAGTGATTTATGTGCAATACTTTCAAGCTGTTATCGCTTCTTTCCAGACAATGCTATTTGGAGTAAAGACAAAGAAGTAGAGAACTTTTACATAACATTTTTATAAGCAGGCGCTGATAAGCTTTACTGCTACTAAACTTTTCAATCTTTTATCCATTTTTTTTAAAGATATTAGTTAGGACACTAGGTTTTTGGTTAAATAATAATAATTTATCTATTCATTTTATTGAGGTATTTTTTTCTTTTATCTTTTATTGCATCTTTTTTTCCTTATATCAGTATATTTACTATAAATCTTTATTATTAAAATCAAACATAGCGATGTTTTTTGAATTGAACTTTTGGACTTTTTATTTTCACAATAGTACTTAGGTCGCAATATTTTTATGAAAACTCCTTTTAAATTAGTTCTTCAACGTGAAAAATGTCGCTTTGAGTAACTGCTGTTTGATTTATAAATGCACTCTTTTTTTAATCTTTACTAGTTAATAAAGCTAAAAGTCTGACTCTGGATGTCTGAATGTCTGTTACGCGCATAGCACCTAGACTCTTCGGCCGATTTTTATGAAATTTGGCAAAAAATTAAATCGTAGCATAGGGGTGAGCACATCGGAGCGATTTTTCGAAAATTCGATTTTGTTCTTTTTCTATTCCAATTTTTATCCACCGTTGGTAGATATAGTTCCTCTGCAGCAATACTGAGCAAATTACCATAACATGGACAAGTAAATTAACATAGCATATTGGCGAGAAATTCATCATCCATTATTTGTGGATATACAGGCAAACCAAATAACCTTTTAATTTTCTACTACGGGCAAAGCCGGGCGGGTACCGCCAGTGCTAGAAGATGTTTTGTTAATTATATGATGCCGTTTTTAATATTTTATAAATAAGTTCGTTTTTTTAATAGCATGATTATCATTGTGTAGCTATTCTGGTTCTATTCTTGATGATAGATATTTTTACTAAAAATAACTTATTCTCTCATAGATTTAACATTTGAGGCAGTGAAAAGCAAAGAGATAAAAGTGTTAAAATTAAAAATTTGGAATCAACCAGTACAAATGTTAGGCGAACCTCTCCTCCGTCTTGGGGCAAGAGGTGGTACTAGTAGCTCTGGTAGGTTCTGTTATACAGCATGATTTAGAAAAACTTTCCAATGAAATCCTATATAAGACCTTATTTTTAAACGCTTTTTACTCAAACCTCTAAAATCTCCACTTACATCTCCTTGCTTCTTACTGCGTTATTTAAGAAAAATCATAAACTCCATCATTAAGTTAAATAATTGAACATTTAAGGCAGTGAGAAGCAAAGGTATGTAAGTGGTAAAATTTAAAAACTTGGAGAAAACCAGTACAAATGGTAGGGGAATCTCTCATCTTTCTTGGAATAAGAGATAGCCCTAGTAGGCAAGTGGACAGAAAAAAAATTCAATGAAAGCCTTCCTAGCAGGGTATCTTAAAACGCGTTTTACTCAAAACTAAAAAATGTGCACTTACATCCCTTTGCTTCTCATTTGCCCATTTCTGGGTAAATTATAAATACTTAGTAAACGGAGTAATAGATTTGCGTAAGATTTGCAGTAGTTAAATGATGCTTAAAAAAAAAAATCATTATAATTCGTCTTGAATTTTTTCTTCTTTTATGTGGTTCATGATATTTTGCAATTTAGTAATGATATACATTTGAAATCTATCAGTAATTTAATTTATGGATTAATGCACCGTATATGATTCACAATATTGATAAAATACTAGAAGTAACAGTTTACATTTTATCAGCCAACTACATTGTGTGTGTCTCCTATTTGAGATTCATTTCTTAGCGAAATTAATTTGAAATTTTTTTTTAATTGAATAAAACAATTTGCTTATCATTTAACATGTATGCACACGTTTTTGAATATTTTAATTTAGTTCTGTGATCATTTTTGTTTCAGTTAAATTTCTACTGTATAACTACGTACATCTCGTTACCGTGTTTATTACTATTATTAGTATTAGTAGTATTATTAATGAAATGTGAAAATCCTTATATATTATTTCTGTAGCCTGTTTTTGGTTTCTACGCCAGATTTTCCTCAATTCTTTATCGATTTCTTTGATTTACACTTTATTTTAAAGCTTATGGTGCTGGCTACTGACGAAAAATAGACCCACGGTCTAAAACTTGTTTTTTTCAGCCGAAAAACCTGTTTTATAGAACCAGAATGAGGTTTTCGGTTAAACTTATAACTTTAACTTGCACTAAGACCGACAGAGCTGAATAGCTTGATTGGCAGAGCGTTCTCCTCGTAACCAGGAGAATGAGCGTTCGGGCCCACGTCCGGACAATCTGCATCTAAAAATTAGAGAAGTATCGCGCATTGCATGAACACTTAATGAAATGAATAACAAATATGAGGGAATAGAATAAATGAGAAGGAAATGCTACTTGCTGTTATGAAAACTTGATGCGACTTTGTGCTAAATTGCTTCTGAATTGTACGTTTTTTTTTTTTTTTTTTTAAGCTTTGGCTCTGGTAAGAAAATTAAAGCATAATGTAAGCGAAAATATAAGTAACAGGTTTAAGATTTCAGACTATAATGGAATTGTTTTTTCTTCAGAAAAAAATAATAAATCGTATATTGAAATATATATTCTTCTAATGAGTTTTTGACTCTTTGTAAAAATAAAAAAAATACTACCTCAATTTGAAGGGTTAAATATATATTTTTTCTACTTTTTGCAAAAAAAAAAAAAAAAAAGGCTTATCACATTTTTACTACATTCGAAAAGCTACGCTTAAAATAGAGCATAGTTCAATTTATTTTGTGTTTTAACCGTGCTGTTAAATGATGAACATGTGCTGCCATCTAAGTCATAACGGTTCAAGCAGCCTACGGTAACGAATTGTAAAAAATTTCAAAAATAAAAACATTTCTCTTCAATATCTTATCTTATATATTGTTCCCTTCTCATTTTAAAACTTATCAGGCTGGCTAATGATGAAAAATAGACTTACGGTCGAAAAATCAAGTTTTATAAAACGCCCATTGCTGTTTGAAAACCTTGATGCAGCCTGTAGTTCTTATGCATTTTTTTTTTTTTTTTTTTGCAAAGTTCTAATGCAGTTTTCCAATTTTTTACGTCGCTTTCGGCAAAAAAAAAAAAAAACTTGTGTGTGTGTGTTCGTATTTTAATAAAGCTTAAAAGCACTGGAATTAGTTGTTTGGTTAAATTGATAAGTTTTTTTCAGTAGAGCGTTCGGCTATAAACTATATGAACTTCGGGCAAGCTTGGGCTCTTCGACATAATATCAAATTTATATTAGTATTACGCATTACATGTACTCATAGCATACACACGTAAAAAAATAAATGAAGTGGGAATGCTACTTGGTGTTTCGACTCCGTTATGCAAGCTACAGTTATCATTAAGATAAGTTGACTGTTAATCGAAGGGTGTTCTTCATTTTTTTAAAGCTCTGACTACATTCAGATCACTCAGCATAATATAAGCATAAAAAAGTATTAGATTTACCTAAAGGAAGTCCTTTTTGTGCAGAAAAACATTTTCATTGTATGGTGAAATGTAGATGTTTCTAATAGCAGTGTTCAACCTTTTGTACAAATGAAAAAATACTACGAGAAATTAAAGCTACGAGTTTCACCCAGTAAACCTTTAATTTTTTATTCGCGCAAATACGATATAAAGCATTAAAATTATTATCAACTTCATTAGCAAGAAATCATTTTCTACTCCTCTGCTTTCTGCTGAAAAAAAAATACATTTTGTCTACGTTCGAAAAATTACACTTAAAAAACGGACTCAGTTCAACTGGTTTTGGTTTTGAATTTTAAGTGTTCGATTTAAAAAGAAACATGTGCGGGCATTTAAGCCGTAACGGTTAAAGCAACCTTCCGTGTGAAATAGTTCAATATTCAAAGATAAAAACACTTATTTTCAATCCTTATATATTATTTCTGTAGCCTGTTTTTGGTTTCTACGCCAAATTTCCCTCAATTCTTGATCGATTTCTTTGATTTACGGCTTATTTTATAGCTTATGGTGCTGGCTACTGACGAAAAATAGACCCAAGGTCTGAAAATTGTTTCTTTTAGCCGAAAAACCTGTTTTAAAGAACCAGAATAAGGTTTTCGGTCAAACTTATAACTTTAATTTGCGCTATAACCGACAGAGCTGAGTAGCTTGATCGGCAGAGCGTTCTCTTCGTAACCAGGAGATTACGTGTTCGGGCCCACGTCCGAACAATCTGCAACAAAAAAATTAGACAAATATCGCGCATTACATGAACATTGAATTAAATGGATCACAACTATGAGGGAATAGAATAAAAGAGAAGGAAATGCTCCTTGCTGATATGAAAACATTCAGTGATTTTGTGCTAAATTACTTCGAAATTGCACGTGTTTTTTTTTTTTTTTTTGAAGCTTTGGCTCTGGAAAGAAAATTAAAGCATAATCTAAGCGAAAATATAAGTAACAGGTTTAAGATTTCAGACTATAATAGAATTGTTTTTTGTTCAGAAAAAAATAATAAATCAATCGTATATTGAAATATATATTCTTCTAATGAGTTTTTGACTCTTTGTACAAATAAATAAAATACTACCTCAATTTGAAGGGTAAAATATATATTTTTTCTTCTTTTTGCTAAAAAACAAATAGCTTATCACATTTTTACTACATTCGAAAGCATAGTTCAATTTATTTTGTATTTTAACCGTGCTGTTAAATGATGAACACGTGCTGCCATCTAAGTTATAACGGTTTAAGCAGCCTGCGATAACAAATTGTAAAAATTTTCAAAAATAAAAACATTTTTCTTCAATATCTTATCTTATATATTAATCCCCTCTCATTTTAAAACTTATCAGGCTGGCCAATGACGAAAAAAAGACTTACGTTCGAAAATTCAAGTTTTCGAAATCGCCTCTTGCTGT
The DNA here is from genome assembly GCF_026930045.1 of Uloborus diversus. Taxonomy (NCBI): domain Eukaryota; kingdom Metazoa; phylum Arthropoda; class Arachnida; order Araneae; family Uloboridae; genus Uloborus; species Uloborus diversus. The sequence goes on along the minus strand of NC_072738.1, from coordinate 51,152,615 downwards.
TTCAAAACCTTGATGCTGCCTGTAGTTCTTATGCATTTTTTAAAGCAAAGTTCTAATGCAGTTTTCCATTTTTTACGTCGCTTTCGGCAAAAAAAAAAGCCTGTGTATGTGTTTATATTTTAATAAAGCTTAACAGCACTGGACTTAGTTGTTCGGTTTAATTGATAAGTTTTTTTCGGTAGAGCGTTCGGCTATAAACTATCTGAACTTCGGGCAAGCTTGGGCTGTCCGACATAATATGAAATTTATATTAGTATTACGCATTACATATGCTCATAACATACACACCTAATAAAATAAATGCAGTGGGAATGCTACTTGGTGTTTCGACTCCTTTATGCAGGCTACAGTTATCATTCGGATAAGTTGATTGTTAATCGAACTGTGTTCTTTGACTACATCCAAACCACTCAACATAATGTAAGCATAAAAAAGTATTAGATTTACCTAAAGAAATCCTTTTTGTGCAGAAAAACATTTTTATTGTATGCTAAAATGTAGATGTTTCTAATAGCAGTGCTCGACCTTTTGTACGAATGAAAAAATACTACGCCCGATTAAAACTACGAGTTTCACTCAGTAAACCTTTAATTTTTTATTCGCGCGAATACGATGTAAAGCATTAAAAGTATTATCAACTTCATTAGCAAGAAATTATTTTCTACTCCTCTGCTTTCTGCTGAAAAAAAAAACATTTTGCCTACGTTCGAAAAATTACACTTAAAAAACGGACTCAGTTCAACTGGTTTTGGTTTTGAATTTTAAGTGTTCGATTAAAAGAGAAACATGTGAGGGCATTTAAGCCGTAACGGTTAAAGCAACCTTCTATGTGAAATAGTTCAATATTCAAAGATAAAAACACTTATTTTCAATCAAATTTATTACTTCTCTAGAATGTTTGTTTCAATCGCTACGTGAGATCTTCGTCATTCTTTAATCAAATTCCATGCTTTGCGAATAATTTTAAATCGTATCATGCTGGTTAATGACAAAACACAGATGCATGATCTTATTATTATTATTATTATTATTTTTTTTTGGCAAAAAGCTTTTTTGCTGTTTTTTACTACGCATTCCTTCAATGAATAGCTTTCGAAAAGAAAGGCGCAATTGCTAGGTTTGTTGGGGTGTCGGGCTGTTAGTCAGAATGGCGCCAATTCGAATACGTGCCAATAAATATCTCTTTAATGTTTCTTTTTTTCCCGTCAGATGCTGACATGTGCAGGACTGTATTTGCCACAACATGTTTTTTCACATGCACAATTATTGCTTTTTCACGAGTCACCACTCAGCCACATTTTTAATGACATTTATGTTTGCATTGAAAATATGTACGATTAAAATGGGAGCTATGATCAAATTATCACAACGTTGTATTTAACGAGGTTTTGTTACTGATGTCTTTAAATTACATGCCTTCTCTTCTGCGCTTACTTTTTTTTCGGTTCTTCGTCATAATGTTCTTCCTTTGAAATTCTTAAAGAGCGAAATGCCTTATGAAACGATTTGAAGCACAGTGCGGAGTTCCGCACGGGTCGACTAGTATATAGCTTATTAGCTAACCAAATAGTATATTCTGCTAATATAAAGCTTATCATGTATGAAATTAATCCTATCTGAAAGTTTAAAAATTGTTCCCATTATTTACTACTTTTTCAACTGGTTTTTGTCAAAATAATATTGATCAGTTACTTATAACTTATAACAGCAATATTTTCTGCAAAACTTAAAATTAAAAAAAAGAATAATACTAATGACCATATCCAAAATTGATAAGATGTCAAGTTATTTTTGCTAATTACAAACAACTAAAATACTGATCATTATTTATTTTTTATCTAACCTTTCGATTAGAATGATCCTTAAAGTCTAAACTGAAAACCACTATCTAAAAATGAATTTAACATGAGGAAACTCTTTAAAATGAAAGAACTGCAAAGGATATGTAAATAAAGAAGACTTCAGGGAAAATGCCACACGTGTCACATGTATATCCAATAATCAAGATGGATGAAATGAAATCATCGATGGAAAAAGAAGGTGGATATAAATACATAAAAAGTCAGGTTTGGTGGTTTAAAGGAAATTTATACGACGGAATGTTTTCTAGAATATGGAATAGTACTTTTTTTTTTTTTGAGTATGAATAATAGATATTTCTAATGCGAAATTCGAAAGTCTGAATGCTTTAAAAAAAAAAAAAAAATAAGGAGAAGAAAAATCTTTTCTTCCAACAATTGAGTTTTTCACTCTCTAATATCATAATGGTAAAGATGCATAGGAGTTTTTTCAGTTTCGATCCATACACGAAGATTTAAGTACATAATCTTTACCAATAATATAACTGAAAGGCTGGATGTATGAATATCTGGATGTCTGTTACGCGTTTAGCGCCTAGACCGTTCGGCCGATTTTCGAGAAATTTGGCGCAAAATTAATTCGTTGCATAGGAGTGAGCACATTGAAGCGATTTTTCGATAACTCGATTTTGTTCTTTTTCTGTTCCAATTTTGAGAACATTTTACTGAGCAAATTATCATAACATGGACGAACAAATTACCATAACGTGGACGAGCAAACTACGTATGTGATCATGGGCGAGCAAATGAACATAGCAAATTGGCGAGAAATTCATCATCCATTATTTGTAAAAATACAGGCGAACCAAAAGACCTTTTAATTTTCTAGTACGGGCAAAGCCGTGTGGGTACCACTAGCAGTTTAATAAAAAGGGACTAAATATTTGATAATATTTTGCAAATCAATCACAAAGCTAGTGTATGTTTCCTCTACGTTTTTCACATGCGCAAATTAATTTCGTCATTATTTCATTGTTACGGTTGTAATAAATTATGGGCGTTACTCAAAAGGAAGCTTAGAGAGATTTCTCTCATGAAGATCGGTAATTCAAAGCAATCTAAGCAGAAAAAATTGTTACCTCTGTCATTTGAAATTCCAGTTCTGAAACAATACCTTGAACGCCTCTAATGCCTTCTTAGGCAAAAAAAAAAATAATAATAATAATAAAACGAGCTGATGTGTGTTCATCACATGACTTCCTTTTACACCAACTTAAAGTTATTTCCCCATTATTGGCAACTTTAATTTGATTCAATAGTTAACTCTCTAAATATCACCAACAATGGCCAAATTGAAACCAGATTTTAAAAATAAAAAAATATTTTTTTTAAATCGCCAAATTTGTCACCAAGTTGTCGACAAAACTTGGCGACCGAAAGACTGTTAATATGTCGCCAAGTGTTCGCCAAATTGTATTGTACTGGGATGGTTTAAAAAGAATAGAGTCAGTCCAAATCGTATTACTGAACAGATAGTTCAGCAAAACGTAAAAGAAAAGTAAAGGATGGTTGAAGCGAAGTATTATTTGTCATTTACAAAAAGTAAGGTTTCCAACGCAGCAAAATTTGGAGAGAATTGATGATATCACTGTAAATTCAGAAGCCGTAACTGATGACCTAATTCGGAATTTGCTTTTAAAAGTTAAAAACAAAGTGTAAAATAAAAAGTGATCTTTGAAAAACTGGAAATATGTAAACAAACACATAGTAAATCTTGTTCTTTGAAAAATTGGAAATTTGTAAACCAACACGTAGTAAATCTTTTTTCTTTTCCCTGAAAAAGTAGAAACCATGAAAAATGCATTTCTTTTTTTTTTTTAATCATTTCAAAGTGTGTTGGACTTATATCATTAGTCGGATATTTCAAGTTCAATAAGCAAAACCCTTAAGCGCGCTCCCCCATGCCTTCCTGTCAGCGGCCAAACTCTCACGGAACGGGGGAGTGCCCCCCCCCCCCGGGGAGGTTTCCCCCATTGAACCGGATTGACGCGGTTGTACAGTACTTTTCGTCCCTCTCGCTTATTCTGAGAGAGACCGGCTTGATTTTATTAACTGACTTTATCAAAACTGGCCAAGAAAACTTTTCACAGATATATATAAGAAATGAGTTACAAAGATGCCTGGGAGTTACACAAATATTATAGACTGAGAGACGAAAATTTGAGTAGAAGGGATAAAATCATCTCTACTGCTTACAAATCCATTTATATAGGTTAAATTACTTTCTCAAAAACTCTAATAGCAGTATAACGTTAAAAGAATATTATTTGTGAAATTAGCAGAGAGGCAAATTGTAATTACTTAAATCGGAAAAGCAAATATGCATGACCATGGGAACGCAAGGAATATGAGCCAATTAATCTGTCGCTGATGCTGTGAGAACAATAGTCTAAATCATATTACTCCACAGTGGTTTTAATTAGAGTCCGATTCCATTGCATATATTAGGCAAATTAAAGATGCGCAATAAAAATATTGGACTATCGGCTTTAATTTTAAAAGCTTGAAGAGAAGTCCAAAAGAGTTAAGGGAATTAAGGAATACATGCAGATGATGCACAGCGTTGCTGGCAAAAACTATTGCCATCTCGCACATCCACAAGTAATTTTTGAAGTGAAAACTTCTTTAGGCGCGTTGAGCACTTTTGAGGTTGGAAAAAACCATCCATTTCACAACACCGAAAAACCGTCACTTTACCAACACCTGGAATGCAGCGCATGTGCGGAACTCTCTGCTCCTTTACGTGCGATTTTTTCGTTCAGATAACGAGGCTCAGTGGCACGCTCAACAGCGCTTCAGTCTTAAAAATCGAACAAACTGTTGATCAAGAGTTAGATCCTCGCCCTCACATATTAGTTTTGAAGTGAAACTTCTTTAGGCGCTGGGTATTTTATGAGATGAGAAAAAACAATGTGTCTGATTTCGGTGATACATTGTGTTAGCCGTTGCTACTCTAAAAATGGACAAATAATTGTTTATGGTTGCGGTTTATATTTCACCGCATAAGTCTTCAAGCGCAATACGTGAATTTCTGCATGAAAGTTCTTTTTATTTATTCTATAGACGCTTTTGCATTACTTCAAGATAAAATTGGGAAGAGCTTTGATGATTTGCCAATGATTTTGAGTAGGGATATTAACATCAACTTTGCAGATGATAAAAATCTACTATTAATTGAATTTTTAGACAGAGAATTTAATTTAACGATGTACAATCATTGCACTATTAGCACAACGAGGTATACAAGTGCAGTTGATGCAGTCTTTAATCGATATTTAAACAGATTCGAATAAAAGTTTTTTTATTTCCTTTTTAAGTTACCATAAACCTCTAGTGTCAGTTTTGGAATATAATAATTCTAATGATGATGATCATGGCGTAAAAAATCATGATATTGAATATGAATGATATATATGGTATTTGAAAAAAAATGGAATTTTTTATTTAAATCACATATTTTTTAATTTAAATCTGATTTTTTTTTCGAAGTGAGCCGCGACTTATCTGGCATACCTCAAAATTTAAATTTCCTGGCACGCTGGTCAAACTCTAGGCATATCGGCTCTTTTCGAAAAGTCAGCTAAAGAGTACAATACAATACAATACAATAAATTGATTGTGTGGAAAATTCATTTCAGTAAAGTTCAGTTTGTTATTTTTACGCATGCAAAACTGAATAACACAAACTAAGGATTTATTTTCAAATATTTCCTACAGTTGCATCAATATTTACTTTATAAATGAACTGAAATAGACCAGCCAAAATGTATGAAATTGAAGCTCGGATTTCTGATAAACGTAAAAACTAGACTATAGCTAATATTTTGAATCTACAAATTATAAAATTTAAATTTTTGAAACAAAAATTAATTTTAAATGAAAATTAAGCATATACAAGACATTCACAAACGTGCATGCGCTCACGCGCACATACATACCAAATTTATTTTGTAGTTTTAAGTTTTCACTCCTGCCGGCAGTCCCATGACTGTCTATTTTTATTTATTTATTTATTTATTTATTTATTTATTTTTGAGCAATCACATTGCTTATTGTTCTCATTTGACTGTTTTGAATTCCTATGATTTTATTTTCCCGCCGTCTCCCTCCGCAGCCCCACCGTCGACCGGCCTCACGATGTTGCTCCTCTAGCGAAAGCCGTCTCCAGGTTGAGTCCATATCCTACACACACACGCATACATACACACACATACACACACACACACATGCACACACACACACATGCCCACACACTCATGCCTGCACACAGACACAAACACACACGCCTACATACACACAAGTACTCATGATTGCGAAAAACATAATTTGAATTCAAGATGTCAAAATTCAAATTAACTTTTTTTATTTATTTATTTATTTATTTATTTATATTTACTTATTTTATTTTTATTTATTTCATTTATGTTTTTATTTTATTTTTTATTTTTATTTATTTATTTATTTATTTATTTTTTAACAAAAAGTCTTGGTTTTAGGATATACAATGAGAATCAAATAATTTAGAAAGAATTTCTCAACTCCTACATTTTGATAAGATATTCATTTCCAGATATTTTCCCGTTAATTACTCGTAATAAAAGACTCTAGAAATTCCTATCACCATCTCCTAAACAAATTCTTATAGTTGTTCTTAAGATACAGAGATTGCAAAGGACTCGTAAAAGTGGACGACTTTAATCAGGATTAAAATATATCTGCACGCGTTCTACCACAGGAACAGTTGGACGAAAGTCACCGTTAAATATGAAGGTGACACCTCTCATAATTTTGCCTGAACCTTTTTATCCTTTTGAGGTTCTATCTACGCCTTCTATAGCCGAACGATTACTCGTTGAACATTTGTCCTATGTTATGAGACCCCTATGGATGAAGTTCTTCCCATATCCCGAATTTTCTTGTGGAACATACGGAGTCTTTCTGGAGGAGACATTCAAAGCAGTTTAAAAGTGGAATAATCAGTTTTTGAACCACGAAGTTAAGTCCCGGCAGTTCCGTAAAAAAAGATCACAGAAGCTAGGCTGCCTGTTGATCGATTTTTGGCTTGTGATGAATTTATTAAGTTTTCGAGATCCGCCTGATGTGCCGAAAAACATTAATTTGTGTTCCTCGTTTCAATGGACTAATCGTGTTTTTATAGAAATGCTTTCGTTGATTTTCTGCTGCGGTGGCAAACTTAAGTTCCAGCTTCATTGACAAATTCTGCCCTTTTATTAAAAAAAAAAAAAATGACTTTGGTTTATATTGTTTGACATTAAACGACAATATTAGTATTTCTGCTGACGCTATCCTTGCAATGTGGCATCACAGAGATCTTTTCTAAATGTTTGCCATAAAGCAATAGGATCTAAAAGTTGTCATTAAAATTTAAAAAAGTCGTAAATAATTCTCTGAGTTCAGGACCGGAGTCAGAAAGTAACATGTGTATGTGAAATAAGGTTAGTTTCTCAGTTTTGTCGTCCTCTATTAGACCGAGTTCTATGCATGATAATTGGTTGTTTTGCAGGACCTTTAACTGTCAAAAGGCTTTGGAAATATGTTGAGCCACGAATATGTTCTTAATAAATACGTAAGTGACGAAATTCCGAGTGGCTAGTAAGATGAATATTGTATGTTCTATTAAGAGGTGAGTGTTTTTTCAATCCCGGGAGGAATTTTAACCTCTTTTACTCGTTTTCTTCCGAAAACTTGCTTTTTTCACATGCCACATTTTTTTTTCGGCAACTTCTTTGTGATATTTTCTGATAATATATTTGTATACTATTTAATTATATCGTTTTAGAGGCTTAAATACAGTCATCATGAAGAATATTTCTCCAAATAATTGTAATTTATTTTTTCATTTTTGTCATTTTTTTTCACTATTGATTGTTCTTTGTTCGTCATTGTTTTAACTCTTAACTTTGATCATACAGTATTTGTGTGCAATTAGTCTTTAATTTCAAAATTTTCTAAACTAAATGAACTTTAGTGAATTCCTTAGCAGATGTTTTTCATTTCGATTTTAATATGATTAAAAAAACCTTAAAGGATATCCCGGAATGCATGCAAAATTATAACTTTCACAAACACGGATTAATATTGTCTATCTGCACTGCTTGAATTCAAAAAGTTATTTTCCCGAAGCGAATCTCAGTTATAATTCGTTTAAATATATTTCGAAGCATAAACATTCGGTGACTCTAAATGATTTGCTATGTCCAAGGCTAATAGAAAGCTTTTCTCCTTATCCTCAGCTGCTTTAAATACATAAAAAGCTTTTGGCGATTCTTAAGCTGACATCGATGATTTTCTTTTTCTGTCACGTGTTTTCATTCCTCAGCATTCAGTCCAAAGAGAATCTTTAGCTTTTCCGTTACTGCAATATGCAGTAACGGAATCAAATTTAAGATGTCTTAGAATTAGAGTAGGTATTGTATTGTCGTTTGATTATGCGGCATGTAAAAGATCCCTCGAGTACTCGTTTGGCTTGGAGTTCTCTTTGCAAAATTAAATTCCTAGAGCAATTTCGCATCAAATAGAGCAAACGTGCCGCCATCTGGTGGGGAAACTGGGCGTCAAAACTCTCGTGGTGAAAGGGTCCACCAAGGTGGTGCTACATGGAGTGCTATATCCGGGGAAAGCTCTAGGTCTGAAAAAGATCCCTAACGCAGCCCCATGAAAGAAAAAATAATAATAATAAACTTTGTAGTCCCAAACACACTAATACAGGCACTATATTTTTACAAAATGTTAACTCTTAAAGGGTGCCTGTTAAATCTAACAATTATTTAAAGCATACTGAACACCTCAAGATCAATAGTTTATTTTTTGAGGTTGCGATTGTGGTTAGCGATTAACAGATGATTTTTAATCGCCATTTTGTTCATTTAATCGCCCTGTTGTTGCTAACTAACTAATTCCCTTAATACTGGATATTGCCGTTACATCTTAAATGTGATTCATAGTGATTTACAAATTTGCAATGTGATTCATTTCAAACTTGTTGAATATTTAATTTCTGGTTTAATATTTCTATATGCGTTCTTTGAGAAAAAGATGCTGATTATGAGCTAAAAACTTTTTTGGGTGCACATTGGGAAAGAATATTTCTGCCAAAACTGTTTTCTCGAATGACATATGGTTACCTTTAAATGCAAGCTTTGTGCATCTGAAGGAATTGAGAGATCTGCAGCAGGCAAATCATGAATCCTACGTCCATAAGAAGACATATTTCATTCTCATAAACATGCCAGAGGGAATCAGTATTTTAAGAAAGAATTATCTCTTTTTGTGGCAAAAGAAAACATTCTGGCACAATATTTCTCCATTTTGCAGCATTCTATTCAAAATAAATACCAGAATTTTGAATAAATATTGTTTCTCTAAAAATGAATAGGTACACCTAAATAATATCTCACAGTTTCTTTTTTTTTCCATCGATTTCTAGTTTTCCAAAGATATATATAAATAAATTGAATGCTTTTGACAAAAATAATATTCCGATATATAAAGGAAAACGTTTTCTTTTTCTTTCTTTCTTTTTACTGTGCAACTTTCAAAGCTATTTTCAATAAATTTAATGTAAAATATTTACTTGCAGTCATTAAAGGTATCTTGAATAAACTACTTCGCTATTTTTTTAATAATAATATTTTAATATGTTTATTGTATCCATCGGCATTAAATCGATTAAAAATTCCATAGTCATCGCCTAAATTAAGAAGCAGTATTATTAATATAACCAAGAATAGATAAATTTTAATTATGAAAATAGTTTTAAATGTATTATTATTCCAGTTCAATGTTATCTTGCTTCATAAGATAAGCTTGAGCCATGTAAGAAATGACACATCAAATTAATTATTTTTTTAATAAAAGTTAGAAAATTTTAAAATAGAAAAAAAATGTTGAAATGTTTAAAGCTATCCTCAATTAAACTTCATAAGAAAAATATCGTACATAGTATTTTTAAATTTAGTAAAAAGTCAGAACATCGATGTTTTTATAAAATGTGCTCCTAATTCGGATTTTGAAAAAAAAAAATTACGACAATTTCAACAAAAAAAAAAAAACATTTATGGCATACATTTTTTTACTTTTTTTATGCGTTAAAGAAGGATAGAATTAAAGTATGTTGAGGAATTTTATTTTCATTTGGTTACGATCAAGGGTTATCCTTCCCTGCTGTAGTATGTTCAATGATATTGAAAAGTGTACAGATAGAAGATCTTGCTCCGCTGCTAAAATTATGCATACTCAGTTCCATCACAAAATCATATGTTCTTTTTTTAGTAATATAAGGGTAGATAATGCAAAAAAGCGCACTCTAAAGGGGGTCCTACCCTGAAACGTATTGGGGGTCCTACATGGGGAAATTAAACTTTGGTTTGTTCAGTTTCAATTTATACCAACTGTTTTTGAAACCTACACTGTAAAAAAATTCCGAAACGTCACTGGGTATTTTCGTGTCACGTTTTGGGATTTTAATTGTTTTTATCCACTTCCTGGAAAAATTAAGTATTCTTGACAAAAAGTTTCCTGAATTGCTACAAGTCGCAAGAATGCAAACTTTTCACTGTTGTGAAAAATATTTTTAGCTCCCAGTTTAAAGATTAACTGAGCGTATTTATAAAGTGTATCGGCTTAGAACGGCCCGTCCATGCTAATTAAGCTCCCCAAGGGAGCGAAAAAGTGTGGACTGCATTGCTCTGCAAGATTTGCAGACAAGTAAAATTCTCGTTACTTACTTGCAATTCTGGCATAGCTTTGGCCATGTTTGCAATAATGCTCTTTTTACTTCCTTGATAAATCAGAATGATGCTAAGATATTACTTCCGCAGACACGACTGGTTTTAAACGGGAAGGTTTCCGAATTTTTCAGGTGGCTTCCAGGATAATATCAGGAAGGTTACTGAATTTTAGCGGAAAAAGTTCCTGGAATTTGCAAGATATATTACTGGAAGATATTGGGCACATCAGCTGCCCATTATTTTCCAGGAACGTTTCTGAATCGTTTTTACAGTGTATAATCAGTTAACTCTTTTCATCTACTGCATATAGGTAATGTATTATACACACGTAACCACTCAGGAGAAGGGGCAGGCTCGGGGAGACAGGAGCAGTTTCTAGAAATAATAACTCGAATGAGTAGAGTCCTGTCGCAACTCTGATGGCGAAAAACATAATTTGAATTCAAATAGTCAGAATTCATTTTTTTTTTTTTTTTTTTTTTTTGTTTATTTATCTATTTATTTTTGTTAGGCCTAAGGGATGGGCATTTTGGTTGATTTTTTTTCAAGTTCGGAGCCGTCTGGGGATAGTTTATGACCCTCTAAGAAGTCTGGGAGCGCTATTTCTCTATTCGGCAAGAGCCAAAAACTTTAACAATTCCAAGGGGCCTAAAAGATTGATTTTTTGATTGACATTTTGCAGTTCTCACCAGCTGCGCATTAGCAAAATAACCGCAAAAGCCCAAGCAGACTCTCGATTTTATGCTCCTAGACACTTAAATTGTTTTATTTTTCCAGTTTCGACTTGCGTTTTCGACCAAAAGTAGGGGAACATGGGACAAAGTGAAATGGTGAAACATTTACTCTGCTTCTAGCTCCACCTATCTGGTGTTATTTTAACTATATAGTACCAAGTATAGTCTATTCCAGTCAGCAAAACAAAAAAATACCGCGGAAGAGTAAAGCATTTAGTAATAAAGGCAATTTTATAAAATTGATACTCATATTGTAATACTTTGTTGTACGTCAAAAATTATTTTTGTTACTATAAAATGATGAAGTTCTTGTTGTTAACATTTTAAATATTTATTAAGACCTCCTAACATTCAATGCTGTATTAATTTAGGTAATATTAAGCTTATTTGCAAGGGCGCCCATATAGGGGGCAAGGGGGGGGGGGGCTTGAGCCCCCCTTTGAAATTAGAACTTCCTTGCTTTTAGTACTTTTTTCTTTGCAAAAATGTAAAAACATTTCTTCTCCAGCCATTAATGCACAAGTTATTAAAAATGTCAAATTTTAATGATTCTAATCTGTCCTGAAATCAGTTTCCACGGGGAAAATATCCAGCTAAACCACGGGGAAAATATTTGAGCCCCCCCCCCCTTCTTGCAACTTTGCATATGGGCGCCCATGCTTATTTGTCTTTTAAATAAATTGTACAATTAGTCAAGTACATAAGGGGCAAAGTGAAATAAAATGTTGCATTTACTCACTCAGTTATTTCATACAAATCATTTACGTTCTTATTTATAAATTAATTCATTTACATTCATTCATTTAGTGATTCAATTATTTATTCATTCATTAATTTATTTTCTTATTCATTCATTCTTTTACTCGCTCATTTTTTTCTTCATATATTAATTGATTTATTCATTTTAAGATCCGTTTGTTCATTCGATAAGATTATCTTTTCATTTATCCATTTAACCTTTTATTTACGAATTCTTTTGATCATGGCGTGCAGTGTGCACCTCGAAGCGATTTTTCAAAAACTTGATTTTCTTCTTTTTCTATTCCAATTTTTGGCCCATTTTTCACATAAACTAAATAATATCGTGGATAAATATTTCATTCACAGTTTTAAGTTTGAGGTCATTCGAAAGCTTGGGAATTTTCTGCTTAAGATGAAGTTCGTTTGAAATTTCTACCAGCATTAATAGAGTTGTAGGAATCGTTTGGAGAAAACGAACATGAAAGGCAAGCCAAACGATTCTGAATGATTAAGCTCCAGAATGAAACCGAAAATTATAGATCATGTCCAACCATGGATTCTATGGGATTTGCAAACGTCGAGTTAAGACAAGTCTATCTGAATGAGGGGGAAAGGCAAAAATTTGATGCGCGTGTTCCGCTCATTTGAATGCGACTCTACTTAATTTAGAGGCAAACATACATCTGCAAAAGCTGACACCCCTAAAAACTTTTAAATGCGTCCATTTCTGCGTGTAAACCAGATGTTTGCCTTTCCATATACAATCCGTGGTCAGCAAGTAAATAAAAACTATTTTCGTAGCTTAATTTCAGTTTACATGTCACCATGGTTACGTCGTTTACTCCCTTTGATTGTTTCGTTAATTTTTCTTTTTTTTACGTTTTAAACATTTTTAAAAAAGTGCTTATTTTGGTGACCAATTCTTTTCTTTTATTGAAAAAGATTTAATTGAAATATTTTTTTGTTAAAAAAAAAGTCGTCTGCTTTTATTTTCTTAGTTTTTTTGGATTTACGTGAGTAAATTATTAAAATGATGAATTACAACCTTCTTCCTATAGTGTTTAGTTTTGAAAAAATCTTATTTTGCGTTTTAAGCAAAGAAAAGAACTTCCTTCCTCTTTTAAAATATTTCTAAGTCTTTTTCTGGTTTCTGTTAAGCTATATGCTAAATTTTCAAATGTGACAAAAATCTGAAGAGATCTTTAAAAAAAATACTTAACGCGTAGTAGATGTTAACTAACTATGGAGGCGAACTGACAGTTGCGCAAGAACAGAGCAAAAAAAACAAATAAAATGTTGAATAACTTTTTTTCTAATTGAAATGCCAAAAATAGAAGTCCTAGATGCACATCTTTGGAAAAAATTGCCCCTGTATACTAAGTTTCATCTTTCTACGCCTTACCATTTTCAATGAAAGCGCGCCACACACACACAAACAAACAATCATCTTATTTTATTATATGCATTGTAGATAAATTCGCAATGTGTAGGTATAAAGGAGTAAAAACTTTTTGGTGCACTATGGCATTTTGAGAGTTATAAAATGTCTAAATTTCATTGCAAATTTACTTCAATTGGATCCAAGCTCGTCGACTCTATTTGTATCTCATGGACCCCCAACTTTCTCCTTTGTTTTCTTGGACCACTTGCAAACTGCGGCGAACCGCTGGGGGTCCCTGTGGACCACTTTGGGAACCGCTGATTTAAAAGGACAGAAAATACTTACGTTTTACATTCATCATTAATTCATACTAATATTCTTACATATTTTAACACGTTTAATAAATTAATTATTAAATTTTATGTACAAATGAATATTGCTCTATTGAAATTATTTTGAATTTCATTTTCCTTTTTCTCATATTTCCAGTATTTAAATACCAAACCCATCCAAATAATAATCTTTACTAATAATAAAGCTGAAAATCTCTATGCCTGGATCTCTGGATATCCGGATCTCCATCTGTTACTCGCATAGCGTCTAGACCGTTTGGTCGATTTTCATGAAATTTTGCACAAAATGAGTTCGTAACATAGTGGTGAGCACTTCGAAGCGATTTTTGAAAAAACTCGATTTTGTTCTTTTTTATTCTAGTTTTAAGAACATTTATCGAGAAAATTATCATAACGTGGTAAATTTCCATAACGTGGATGAGCAAATTGACATTGCAAATTGGCGAGAAATTCATCATCCAGTACTTGTAAATATACAGGCGAACCAAAAGACCTTTTAATTTTCTACTGCGGGCAAAGCCGTGCGGGTACCACTAGTAACTAAAATAAAAGTACTTAAAAAAAAAATTCCCGGTGATAGATGTGCCGTTTTCAATGTGCCGTTGGTCCCAGTTAGTCCGGATAAACAAGATTGTAGTTTGTTTCCCTTTCACTGAAAAAAAAAATTCCGAAACATTACTGAGTATTTCCGTGTAACGTTTCGGGATTTCAATGGTTTTTATCTACGTCTCTGAAAAAATCAAGTATCATTGTCAAAACGTTTCCTGAATTGCTACAAACTTCACGAACGCAGACTTTTCACTGCTGTGAAAAATATTTTTAGCTCTCAGTTTAAAGATAAACTGAGCGTATTTATAAAGTGTCGGCTTCATTACGATTACGGCTTGTCCAGACTTGAGCCCCTTGAAAAGGACAGGCTGACTTGTTTGTCGTTTTGGTTCTGAGACAGAATTGGATGCAACCTCGTTTCTAGTATTTTTAAATACGTTATAATATTCATTGGTTGCTATATCGAAAAACAATTGATGATAAGTTGAGTAAAATGTCACTTAAGGTGAATCTAGAAAGGTAACTTATTTCACAAATTTAACAAAAATGTTTTGGGAAATGTTTACCGTGATGAACCTCATTTTTAAACCTTATTTGTTTCTAATTTGCATTAACTAAATCGTCTTCATCTACAGAATAAACTAATCAGACATCAATTAGGCAACACATTTAAAGTTTGGGCACACTTCTAAAAAGAGCGGATACGTCCTTGGACTACATAGCTTTGCAAGAATGGCAAGCGAGTAAAAGTTTTGATTCTTACGTACGATTCTGTCATAGCTCTGGCCATGCATGCAATACTGCTTTGGAACTTCATTGATAAATCAGGAAGGTTCCAAGCTATTATATCTACTCTAAAGTTCAGGAGGCGCGGCCTGCCTTAAACGGGAAAATTTCTGAATTTTTCAGGAGGCTTCCAGGATAATTTCAGGAAGGTTACAGAATTTTAGAGGCAAACGTTTCTGGTTTTTGCAAGACTGGAAAAAATTGCGCACATCAGCTGCCCATTATTTTTCAGGAAGGTTTCTGAATTGTTTTTACAGTGTTACTTCAGTTTTTCGCCGAGCATGCAAAAAACACTGTTACGAATGATTTTTGATAATTGAAATAAATACATTAGATTTTAATGCTAAAAACAATTTTTAGTACTGTGTATTATAGTTGCCTAAATAAATACAGTGAGAAACACAACACTGTTGTTGTGCTTAGAGAATATTTTTTTTTTCACTAAAATCCTTTTGTCACCTAAAATTATTTTATTCTTCCTTTCAAAATATTAGCAAAACGTTATGCGCTTTTAAAAACCAAAACACTGCAGTTAGAAAAGAATGTTATCGATTTTTTTCGACGGTATTATTTACACATATAATGATTCAAAAACCTTTTAAATATCATTCGATTTTTAAAAAAAAATGAATAAACGTAAATTCTAACGGTGGATTTAGTCAGAAAAATAAGATCAAAAAAAAAAAAAAAAAAAAAAAGCCAATAAAAAAAAAATAACTAAAGCTTTTAAAGTGAAAGTTCAATTCTTTGATTTATTTGTATTTCCTTTCTGCATAAAATACTTAAGCAACGTTAAAAACATTTTCACAGGACAGACATGGACGTCAATGTTTTTTCATTTAATCTGAAGAATTGTCGTTACATAAATTTGCATTTCAACTATATGAAGAAAGTAACACTCACTAAAGTGTGTTTTAATGTGACTTTGGATTGGTACCAGTAATGGTAGCGATGATACATTTTCCTTCAAGGTTTTTCTATTTATAACTTTTAAAATACTTGAGGTCTAAGAAACTGTAGATGTAGTAAAGTGCATTCTTTTTGTTACAGAGTATCCAATACACTTATAATTATAATTAAAACTCCATTATTAATATTATTATTATTTCTTGTGAAATTGTTACTGTGGTGTTTCATTGATAAAATCAGGAGTTTTGATATCGACTGAAATAAGTTGACTAACAGTTCAAATTTAACATTTGAAGTTATTTTCCTTTATTCCGATCAATTTTTATTGAACTTTTTTCAGTAAGATACTTATCAATGTTCAAAAAATTTAATTGTAGTAAAAGCCCCATTTACAAAATTAATCCATCATATAAACAAATATTTTAGCCTTTTCAGTGCATAATAAGTTTTTTTTAATCGAAATTCGTCAAAAAAAGACCTAAGTATTTTTTTATTAATCTTTCGAAAACATATTTCAACTATTTTTTACGATATTCAAACTTTAAGATATTTCAATAGCCGAAAATCATGTTCTTTAGGATAGAAAAATTAATGTTACTTTAACTTTGCATAGTTTTATAATGACACAATGTTTTTTTTTTCCTTTTCCAAGACGCAAAAAGAATAAGTTGCAAGTATAATATCAATAATATAGAAACGTACTCGGATAGCCTAAGAAAGATCTTTGAGAATTGATCATTAAGATAGCTAAAGTTTATGAGAAACTACCAGATGGACGCTTGAGAAGTAATCGCTCAATTTTGCAAAAAGTTTTGCTCCAAGTTGTAGGTTGTTAAAAGAAATTCATGCTCTTTTGATACACATCGGTTTTTCTATTGCTCATTTTTCGTTTATGCGAGCAGATAATTATGGTTCTACTAAAATCTTAAGTTTTGTGACATTTTTTGCGTTATTTTGACGGATCTTTAAGGTCACAGAATAAATAACTCAGGAATGTATCATAAATACTGTTTTTAATTTATTTTTAATTTATCGATATTTATCAATTTACTCACTTTTAATATTTTCTTACAACTATAAAATATTGCTAAGAATATGCAGGGAGTTCCGTTTTAACCTGCAAAAAACCTCTATTTTCGCAACCGTTAGTCCTAGATGCATACTTTCAATAACGGAAATGTTCAAAATCAGCTGCGGAGATAAGATATTGAAAGTTTTAAGCAAAATTAAAAATGAGTCAAAAAACGCAAAATTTAACTTTTTATACGGGCCCTAGGTTGCATAACTTATATTTAGAGAAATAATATCCATTGAAAACTATTACTAACACAAAAAAATTGACATTTGTGCGAACAAAACTCAAAGAGATATTCCAGTTCCAAGTTTTAAGGGACCATACAGAAGATGAGATTGGAACGTATCGCCCTTTCAGAAGCATGACAGGTTGTCAAAGTAAAAAAAAAAATCAAGGCATTTATATTTTTCATTGTTATTCAAAAACTCGTTTAAAAGTTATGCCATAATACGCAAAAACACCCTGCAAAACCTCGAGCAATTTAAAAAACCACACCCTGCGCAAATATAATTTTAAGCACTTATTAACTGATACAGTATCCCCTAAAAGGTGTTATTTACGGCGAGTGTAAACTGGTGTAAGTCGCAAAACGCTGCGTTTCATATTTCGGTAAATATTGGTGGTACTTATTTCAAACTTTTTGTGTTGGAAATGTTTCTTCAAATGAAATTCTTTCTCTAAATATAAGTTAGGGGACCTAAAGCCCGTATAAAAAGTTTAATTCTGTATTTGTTGACTCACTTTTATTCTCACTTCAAACTTTTAATGCCTAAACTCTGCATCTGGTTTTGAACATTTTTGCAATTCGAAGTATGCATCTAATACTAACGGTTGCGAAAATAAAGGTCTTACAGGTTAAAACGGACGCTGTATATCATAGCATGATGTTCTTAAAATATATTTTTAGTACATTGTTGTGTTATTAACGCTAGTGTAATCGCGAGGCACAGCTAAAAATTAATAAAGGAAAGTATTAATTGTTTCTCAATATTATTACTAACCCCGGCAAACGCTGGGTATTTTTGCTAGTTGTTATACAGGGTGATACGTTTTAATCTGCAAGTCCTTTATTTTCGCAACTGTTAGTCCTAGATGCATATTTCAATTGCAAAAATGTTTAAAACCAGATGCAGAGTTAAGGTACTGAAAGCTTGAGGTAAAAATAAAAGTGAGTCAAACAAAATACCGAATTTAACTTTTTATATGGGCCCCAGGACCCCTAACGTATATTTAGAGAAATAATCTCCTTTGAAAAATAAATCCAACACCAAGAGTTTCAAATTAGTACGAAAAATATTCACCGAGATGTGAAACTCTGCGTTTTGTGACTTACATCACTTTACACTCACCGTCAATAACACCTTTTGGCGGTTAACAAGTGTTTGAAATTATACGTGCGTATAAAGCGCAAACTTTTCAAAGTTTACGGTGTGTTTTCGCATATCACAGCATAACATTTGCATTAACTTTGGACAGCAATGAAAAATATAAAAAAAACTTTTTTTTTTCTTTTTTCTTTTTTTCTTTTTTTTTTTTTTTTGACAACCTGTTCTCCTGAAAGGACGATAAGTTCCAATCTCATCTTCTGTGTGATTCCTTAAAACTTTGAACTGAAATATCTCCTTGAATTTTGGTCGCACATATGTCTAGTTTTTTATGTCAGTAATAGATTTCAATGGAGATTATTTCTCTAAATATAAATTAGAGGATCTAGGGCCCGTATTAAAAGTTAAATTTTGTATTTTTTGACTCGTTTATATTTTTGTTTCTAAGTTTCAATATCTTAACTCCACATCTGATATTGAACATTTTTGCAGCTGGAAGTATACATCTATCACTAACGATTGCGAAAATAGAGGTCTTGCAGGTTAAAACCAAACACCCTGTGTATATATCTAGTAAAAAATTATCCCCCTTAAAAATTATCACATCCTTATCCACATCGCTGCTTTTCCGTAAAATAAGAAAATCGGAAGAAAAAAATCATAGAAAAATAGTTGAGAGCCCGATTTAAAATTAATTAATTTTTAAATGAGCCGGGGAATAAATGCCGTAAATCTTCCCGCCCGCAGCCGGGTTCGAACTTGAAAACTTATTATGGTTGGCGGAGCGCTTTACCGACTGAGCTATTCTGACGTTAAACATTCGAGCAATTGATGCGACAAAAATGCATTTTGATTATTATTGATTTAATTTCAATTCATTGCTGTTCCACTCCTAATAGTTATAGCGTTATATAGCTATAACCTTCCTCAATAAATGAACTATTCAACACAAAACGAATTTTTCAATTCAAACCAGTAGTTTCTGAGATTAACGCATTCAAACAAAAAAACTCTTCAGCTTTATATTATTAGTATATATAAAAATCCTTATTTGAAAATCATCAGTATCAGCACAAAACTAGCAATGTTCTCTTTCTGAGGAAATCATATTCTAACAAATGTAGTTGTCCCAAACATATTACCCTTTAACCAGTAATCAACGTTTTAAAGCACAAAATTAGCAAATTTCTGCAAACACGTGTTTCTAGGTTTCAGGGAACCTCTTTTTCAATTCAAATAGTGAATTTACCACTGGGTATTACCCGATATCTTTTCATCCAAACTCAATATTTGCATTGAAAAAGAGGTTCCCTAAAACCTCGAAACATGTGTATGAAGTATTCTGCTAATTTTGTCCGTTAAACGTTGTTGATTACCAGTTACAGATCCGCACAAAGGTATTTATTTATTTCTTATATTACCTTTTACTTTCTTCAAATCAACCAACCACAATTTAATCTGTGCGGATATTCCGTACCTCGAGATCAAAAGTAATTAACGCATTCTCATTACCGAGCTGCAGAAATGCGGAGCAATTACGTGAAATCCTGGATATAACAGTTCAACGTATAAGTGTAGCTTAGATTATTACATAAACACATAGTGAGCATTCAATTATGAAGCAGGCCGATTTGTCATAGTACGATGGAAACCCTGAAGCTATGACTTGACGACATCAACAGTTCAGGAGGGCCAGGGCGAGGATTTAATGAATGACTGCTCCACTGTTAAATCAGGGAGCAATTTAATCATCTCCCTCAGCAATGCGATTATGAATTATAGATCCATTGAAATGATGTTATGTATTAATCATAAGTTTGAATGGATTAATAGATTGGATTTATTTTCCTTCCTCGAGGAATTAATAGAGGTTTGCGTTAATGTAATGGCTTGAAATGAGAGCAAAGAGTAGGGGTTCTTATCAGTTATAATTGATAAGAATCTAGGAACGTTGTACACTGAAAAAAAACCGGGATTTCAAGTGCTTTTCAGCAGATCCCTGAAAAATAAGTTTTTTTTATACTGTTAAAAAAAATCTGATTATTTCCGTGTAACGTTTTGTGATTTCACTGGTGTTTATCCATATCCTAGGAAAACCAAGTATTATTGTAAAACGTTTCTTGAATTGCTACAGTTTGCACGAATGCAGACTTTTCAATGGTCTGAAAAATATTTTTAGCTCCCAGTTGAAAGATGAACTGAGCGCACATATTAAGAGTATCGGCATCAGTTAGAATACTGTCCGTCCAGACTAATAAGCACCCTAGGGGTGCAAATAAAGCTCTGAATTCTGAAAATTTGCTGAAGAGTTGCATTATTTACACTCGTTTGCAACTCTGTCTGAGCTTTGACCATGTTTGCGGTATTGTTGTGTAACTGTCGTGACAAATCAGGAAGATGGCCAAGCTACTACGTTATAGCTGCCTAAGTTTTCTCTGAAGGTTCCTGAGATGCGACTGAGGGACTTAAAACAGAATGGTTTTTGAAATCTTCAGAACGGCTTCAAAAATAATTTCAGGAAGGTTACTGAATTTTACCGGTAAACATTCCTGTTATTTGTAAGATATGTTACTGACAGATATTGGAAACATTAGCTTCCCATTGTAAGAGGAACGTTTCTGACTTGTTTTTACACTGTATGGGGGGGGGGGGACTGAGTCGCAACAAGTCCTATAAATGTCAATTTTATACTGCGGTAAAAAGCATTTTTAGCAACCTTGAGCTTCAATCAAGGGCAAGATGCAGCCTTCCGATTATTACAGCTTTGAAGGGGATCGCTAGCATATTCCGTCTTAGCTTCGACTATATTTGCATTAAAACCATTCCTCATTAAATCATCCAAATCAAATAGTTCGACATTATGTCTCATATTTTTACCATTAATTTTTTTTACCAATTGATGTATGTATGTAAATGATGTAACGAAAATTAAGCATTGGAGATTTTTTTTTTTTTTTTTTCAAGAATATGATTTTTGAGCACTTTTCAGAGTTACCTGTTGGCATGAATTTCCAAAAATCTCTCTATTTTCTTTATTTTTTTTACCAATTAAGCTGAATTAGGTATCAATTTTAAGCTATGTAAGTACTTTTCTCTTGCAGTATAAAAAAAGAAAATACTCGGGGAATACACTGTAAAAAACATTCAGAACGTTACTGAGTATTTTCGTGTAACGTTTCGGGATATCAGTGGTTTTTATCCATTTCCTGGAAAAATGAAGTACCTTCGTCAAAAAGTTTCCTGAAATGTTACAAAATGCACGAATGCAGACTTCTCACTGTTGCGAAAAATATTTTTAGCACCCAGTTTAAGGATTAACTGAGCCTATTTATTAAGTGCATCGGCTTCAGTTCGATTACGGCTCGTCCAGACTGAGTAAGCTCCCTTTAAGAAACAAATAAGTCTATGAACTACGTAGCTTCACAAGAATTTCAGGCGAGTAAAATTCTCGGTACTTGCTTGCAGTTCATTCTTAGCGTTGTCCGTGTTTGCAACACTGCTTTTGAAAGGTACCAAGTGATTATGTTATACCTACTTAAGTTTACTATGATAGTGCCATAGACATGAATGGCTTCAAACGGAAAAATTTCTGAATTTTAAATAAGGCTTCCAAGAAAATTTCAGGAAGGTTACTGAAATTTAGCGGAAAAGATTCCTGGTTTTTACAAGATATGTTACTGGCAGAAATTGGGCACATTAGCTGCCCATTATTTTCCGGGAACTTTTCTGAATCGTTTTTACGGTGTAGCAGAGTGGTGTCACTCCTCGTCTAAACTTCGTTTTTAAGCTTTTTTAGTTGAGAGATTTAATAATTCATATCTCCGGAGCACCAACTAATATCTGAATCATTTTGTTTTCTTGTAGTTTAGATAACGCGTGCGCTTGCTATGTTCAAAGAAATAGAAGGATGTTTTTTTGTTGTTTTGAAATAAAAAAATTAAGTTTTGTAAAAAATTTACTTAAGTACAAGTTTTCCATAATTCTGAAGCTCATTTCAACTTAAAAAAGCACAAAACCTTTTCAAAGCAATTAATACTGGAATGCCAAAGTATAAAAATTGATTTTTATCAATCGTAAATTGTTAAAACGTTGTTCACTTTGGAAAAAATAGTGCAAAAACTCCCTTACAGACTTAACAAAAAAAAAAAAAAATAACCTTTTGATATAAAATTTACTAGATATTAAGAATAATAATAATAATAGCTTCAAAAACGATTGTAATGGCTTTATTTTGCATTTTTTCTAAATTAAGAGAAAAAAAATTGAATCGTTATTGAAACGTTTTCATAACGTGAACTTGTCTGGATGACGTAACACCTGATAATAACCGTCCACTCTTGCATTACTCAGCCCAACTCTAGTTTTCACTGAAGAAGATTATTTTTGCTGATTTTGACAAAAAAAATAATAAAAATACTTTACTTATTATGACTTTTTATGTCTTGATTTCTGTGACTTTTCTCTGAATTACTTATTACTCTTATTTACAAAACATTTTTAGACATATCAATCAAGTGTTTTTTATTTTAAATTTATTTTTTTATTTATTGTTTTTTTCAGCATTTTTATTTTAGCAGTTCTTTTTTACGAGTAACTTCAGTGCTTATTTAAAAGATTACAGAATTATAAAACTGGATTTAATTTCAACAATACCTCATTACCAGAAAAATTATTTTCAAGCCAAATGATTCTTGTTCTATGACTCTTCGAAAAACCCCATAGATAAAATCCTAGTTCGAAAACTTTTCCAGGTACATTTTCAACACGATATGTGTTTAGGAGTATGAAATATTCAAAGTCCGATGTTTTGGAGGAAACTTCGGAAAAGAGTGAGATTTGGATTACCATTCCTGTTTCCAAACTAAAATGATATTTTTCCACCATGAGATTTTTCCCGATGAATTCCTAAGATATTTTCTTTTGCGGCTGCAAATATTTTGAGTTAAAATTCTTCTGTTTTTCTTTTAAGATTCCAAATAGAGTTGCTTAAATGCAATGCAACCAATTGAAACCCAATAAAATAATATATTAAAAAAATTAAAAAAAAATCAATAATAATACAATTTTTATTGCAGTTTGGAAAATGAAATTTTTCCAGGTACATTTCTAACCATGCAAGAGTGAGAATACAGAACAAAATATAAATATTTGAAGAGTAATGCAATTTTTTTTAATGAATTGAAAAATAGGAAATTTTACCAGGTGCATTTCTAACAGGAAAGACTGAGTACAGAAAAAGTTTAAAATATTTTTACTTATACTAGTTTTAGGATTCAGTACGATGAGATTTTCCCAGCAACATTTCTAATAGGACAAGAGTGAAAATAGAGAAAAACTTTAAAATATTTTAAATAATAATGATATTTTTTAATGTGTTCAGAAAGATAATTTTTTCCAGATAGATTTCTAAAAAGAAAAGATGGGAATGCAGAAAATATTTAAGGCTCACTGATGCTTCAGAGAAAGTTTATAAAAATAAACATATTTTTAAAATGGGGGGGGGGGGGATATTTTGCAAACTTAAAAAAAAAAAAAAACGCTGTTTTCGCCGAATCCAAAGAAATAAATTGATCATTTGAGGGAACAACATTCGTAAACTTCCTCATTGCGCATTTTTTTTATTCATTATTTTCAAAAATGTGGAGCTTTAATTATACTTTAACTTTATCTAAAAATATTATGTAGCCATTCTAAGCTGCATTCTTTTGATTGCAGTTCATTTAATAAATAAATTTATTTAGTCTTTTCATTTATTTCATTCGTGTACTTTTTTACTTTAGTTTGGCAATTTCTTTCTGATAGGATATTTGTGAGCTGTATCATTTAATTGTATTATTTAAAAAGAAATTAAATACGGTCATCATGAATCCAAAAAATAGTTATCCAAAAAACTTTAATTTATTTTTCTCTCTTCTATGTTCATTTCTTTTTTATTCAATATTTTTGTTCGTTGTCGTTTTAACTCATAACTTTGAATGTATGGTAATTTTGTGATATTACTCTTTTAGTTGAGAATTTTCTAAACTAAATGTATTTAAGGGAGCTCATTAGCAGTTGTTTTTATTTCGATTTAAGTATGAATAAAAATCATTAAAGGATAGCCCGAAATCCATTCAAAATTACAACTTTTAGAAACACGAATTATCATCGTCTATCTACACTACTTGAATTCAAAAACTAATTTTCCCGCAGATATGGTCAATAATCTTTAGAACTACTGGGCTGA